>NC_054482.1:51040301-51257621 GCF_017639515.1 Carcharodon carcharias
CCCTGAACTCTCGCTGCTTTATCTCCTGAACACTCTCTGTTTCCTCACCTAAAGTCTTGCTGTTTTATCGCTGAACTCTCACTGTTTTAACACTGATTTCTTACTGTATCATCCCCTGAACGTTCGCCTTTTATCAAATGAAAACTCTCTGTTTTATCTCCTGAAATTTCGCTATTTTATCTCCCAAGCTCTTGCTGTTTTATGCATGAATTCTTACAGTTTGATCCCCTTAACTCTCACTGTTCTTACCCCTGAACACTCTATTTTATCCCCAGAATTCTTGCCGTTTTATCTCCTGAATTCTTTCTGTTTCATTAACTGAATTCTTGCTGTATCATCCCCTGAACGCTTTTTGTTTTATCAACTGAACTCTCACTGCTTTATCACCTGAATTCTTGCTCTTATATCCCCTGAACACTCTCTGTTTTATCTCCTGAACTCTCGTTAGTTTATCTCCCAAACCTTTGCTGTTATATCCCTGAACTCTCACTTTTTTAACCGCGAATTCTGCGGGCTTTATCCCATGATTTTTGTTGTTTCCCCACATATATTTTTGCTGTTTCATCACCTGAACTCTCACTGTTTTATTCCCTCAACGCTCACTGTTTTATCCACTGAAATCTTACTGATATATCACCTGAATTCTTACTCTTTCATCCACTGAACACTCTCTGCTTTATCTCCTGAACTCTCGCTATTTTATCTCCCCAACTCTTGCAGTTTTATCCCATGAACTCTTGCTGTTTTATCCCTTGAACTCTCAGTGTTCTATCCCCAGAACTTCTGCAGTTTTAACTCCTGAAATATTGTTGTTTTATCTCCTTAACTCTCTCTGTTTTATCCCTTGAACTCTCAGTGTATTATCCACAGAATAATTGCTGTTTTATCCACTGAATTCTTGCTGTTTCATCACCTGAATTCTTGCTGTATCATCCCCTGCACGCTCACTGTTTTATCCACTGAACTCTCACTGCTTTATCACCTGATGTCCTGCTCTTTTATCCCCTGAACACTCTCAATTTTCTCTCCTGAACTCTCGCTACTTCATCTCCCAAACTCTTGCTGTTTTATCCTGAACTCTCACTGTTGTATCCCCTGAATCTCACTGTTTTATCCTTTAATTCTTGCTGTTTTATCAACTCCACTCTTGTTGTTTTATCCCCTGAATTCTTGATGTTTTATCTCCTGTACTCATGCGATTTTCTCTCCCAAACTTTTTGTTTTGTCCCTGAACTCTCACTGTTTTAACCACGAATTCTTGCTTTTTTATCCCTGAATTCTTGCTCTTTCATCCTGTGACGTCTTGCTGTATCATCCCCTGAACGCTCACTTTTTTATCCGCTGAACTCTCACTGCTTTATCAATTCAATTCTTGATCTTTTATCGCCTGAACGCTCTCTGTTTTATCTCCGGAACACTCTGTTTTGTCCACTGACGACACTGGGTATCCCCTGAAATCGCTAGGTTTTAACCCCTGAACACGCGCTGTGTTTTCTCCAAAACTCTTGCTGTTTTATCCTCAACTCTTATTTTTTTATCCCGTGAGTTCTTGCTGTTTCCCAACTGTATTCTAGCTGTTTTGTCTCCTGAGTTCTCTCTGCTTCATCCCTGAACTCTCACTCTTTCATCCCCTGAACTCTCGCAGTTTTATCTCCTGAACTCTCTCTTTTTTATCCCATCTACTCTCATTGCTTTATCTCCTGAACTCTCTTTATTTTATCGGTGAACTCTCAATTTTTTTATCCCATGAACACTCACTGATTAATACCCTGAATTCTTGCTGTTTTATCCCCTGAACTCTTGTTGTTTTGTGTGCAGAATTTTGGCAGTTTTATCTCCTAAACTCTCATTGTCTTATCTCTGAACTTTCACCGATTTTTTCTCCTGAACTCTCTCTGCTTTTCTCCTGAACTCTTGCTATTTTATCTCCGAAACTCTTGCTGTTTTATCCCGTGAAATCTTGCTGTTTCTCAACTGTATTCTAGCTGTTTTGTCTCCTGAGCTCTCTCTGCTTTATCCTGAACTTCACTCTTTCATCCCCTGAACTCTTGCAGTTTTATCTCCTGAACGCTCTCTGTTTTTTTCCCATCTACTCTCATTGCTTTATCTCCTGAACTCTCTTTATTTTATCCCTGAACTCTCACTTTTTTTATCCATGAACACTCACTGATTAATACTGAAGTCTTGCTGTCTTATCCCCTGAACTCTTGTTGTTTTGTGTGCAGAATTTTGGCAGTTTTATCTCCTAAACTCTCATTGTTTTATCTCCTGCACTTTCACCGATTTTTCTCCTGAACTCTCTCTGCTTTATCTCCTGAACACTCGCTATTTTATCTCCCAAACTCTTGCAGTTTTATCTCCTGAACACTCGCTGTTTTATCCCTGACCTCTCAGTATTATCCCCAGAATCTGTGCAGTTTAAACTCCTCAAATCCCACTGTTTTATCTCTGAACTCTCACTATTTTATCTCCAAAACTCTTGCTATTTTACCCCTGAACTCTCAGTTTTTTAACCGTGAATCCTTGCTGTTTTTCTCCCTGTGTTCTTGCTGTTTTGTCTCCTGAACTCTCTCTGTTTTATCCCCTGAATGACTCGCTATTTTATCCGTTGAACTCTCACTGTTTTATCACCAGAAATTGCCTTTTTAACTTCTGAACTCGCGCTCTTTTATCTCTTTAACTCTTGTTGTTTTATATCCTGAACTCTAGCTGTTTTATCCCTGAACTCTCGCTGCTTTATCTCCTGAACACTCTCTGTTTTCTCACCTAAAGTCTTGCTGTTTTATCGCTGAACTCTCATTGTTTAAACCCCGATTTCTTACTGTATCATCCCCTGAACATTCGCCTTTTATCCACTGAAAACTCTCTGTTTTATCTCCTGAAATTTCGCTATTTTATCTCCCAAGCTCTTGCTTTTTTATGCATGAATTCTTACAGTTTTCCCCTTAACTCTCACTGTTCTTACCACTGAACACTCTATTTTATCCCCAGAATTCTTGCTGTTTTATCTCCTGATTTCTTTCTGTTTCATTAACTGAATTCTTGCTGTATCATCCCCTGAACCATCTCTGTTTTATCCACTGAACTCTCACTGCTTTATCCCCTGAATTCTTGCTCTTTTATCCCCTGAACACTCTCTGTTTTATCTCTGACCGAACTCTCGTTAGTTTATCTCCCAAACTTTTGCTGTTATATCCCTGAACTCTCACTTTTTTAACCTCGAATTCTGGGTGCTTTATCCCATGATTTTTGTTGTTTCCCCACATATATTCTTGCTGTTTCATCGCCTGAACTCTCACTGTTTTGTTCCCTGAACGCTCACTGTTTTATCCACTGAAATCTCACTGATTTATCACCTGAATTCTTGCTCTTTCATCCACTGAACACTCTCTGCTTTATCTCCTGAACTCTCGCTATTTTATCTCCCCAACTCTTGCAGTTTTTATCCCATGAACTCTTGCTGTTTTATCCCTTGAACTCTCAGTGTTCTATCCCAGACCTTCTGCAGTTTTAACCCTGAAATATTGTTGTTTTATCTCCTTAACTCTCTCTGTTTTATCCCTTGAACTCTCAGTGTTTTATCCCCAGAATTATTGCTGTTTTATCCACTGAATTCTTGCTGTTTCATCCCCTGAATTCTTGCTGTATCATCCCCTGCACGCTTACTGTTTTATCCACTGAACTCTCACTGATTTATCACCTGAATTCCTGCTCTCTTATCCCCTGAACACTCTCAATTTTCTCTCCTGAACTCTCGCGACTTCATCTCCCAAACTCTTGCTGTTTTATCCCTGAACTCTCACTGTTGTATCCCCTGAACTCTCACTGTTTTATCCCATTAACTCTTGCTGTTTTATCAACTCCACTCTTGTTTTTTTATCCCCTGATTTTTGATGTTTTATCTCCTGTACTCTCGCGATTTTCTCTCCCCAAACTTTTTGTTTTGTCCCTGAACTCTCACTGTTTTAACCCGAATTCTTGCTTTTTTATCCACTGTATTCTTGCTGTTTCATCCATGACGTCTTGCTGTATCATCCCCTGAACGCTCGCTTTTTTTATCCGCTGAACTCTCACTGCTTTATCACTTGAATTCTTGCTCTTTTATCCCCTGAACGCTCTGTTTTATCTCCGAAACACTCTGTTTTGTCCACTGACCACACTGGGTTATCCCTGAAATCGCTACGTTTTAACCCTGAACACTCACTGTTTTATCTCCCAAAATCTTGCTGTTTTATCCATCAACTCTTATTATTTTATCTTTGAATTCTCTCTGTTTTCTCAACTGTATTCTAGCTATTTTGTCTCCTGAACTCTCTCTGCTTTATCCCTGAACTTTCACTGTTCCATCCCCTGAACTCTCGCAGTTTTATCCCCTGAACTCTCTCTGCTTTATCATCTACTCTCATTGCTTTATCTCCTGAACTCTCTTTATTTTATCCCTGAACTCTCACTTTTTTTATCCCATGAAACACACTGATTAATACCCTGAATTCTTTCTGTTTTATCCCCTGAACTCTTGTTGTTTTGTGTGCAGAATTTTGGCAGTTTTATCTCCTAATCTCTCATTACTTTATCTCCTGAACTTTCACCGATTTTTCTCCTGATCTCTCTCTGCTTTATCTCCTGAACTCTTGCTGTTTTATCTCCTGAACTCTCGCTATTTTATCCCTGAATTCTTGCTGTTTCATTCCCTGAACTCTCACAGCTTTATCCACTGAATTCTTTCTGTTTTATCCCCTGAACTCTCGCTGTTTTATCTCCTGAACACTCTCTGTTTTCTCACCTAAAGTCTGCTGTTTTATCGCTGAACTCTCACTGTTTTAACACGATTTCTTACTGCATCATCCCCTGAACGTTCGCCTTTTATCAACTGAACACTCTCTGTTTTATCTCCTGAAATTTCGCTATTTTATCTCCCAACTCTTGCTGTTTTATGCATGAATTCTTACAGTTTGATCCCTTAACTCTCACTGTTCTTACCCTGAACACTCTATTTTATCCCCGAATTCTTGCTGTGTTATCTCCTGAATTCGTGCTGTTTCATTAACTGAATTCTTGCTGTATCATCCCCTGAACGCTTTCTGTTTTATCCACTGAACTCTCACTGCTTTATCACCTGAATTCTTGCTCTTATAATCCCCTGGAACACTCTCTGTTTATCTCTCTGAACTCTCGTTAGTTTATCTCCCAAACTTTTGCTGTTATATCTTGAACTCTCCACTTTTTAACTCGAATTCGGTGCTTTATCCCATGATTTTTCTGTTGTTTACCCCACATATATTCTTGCTGTTTCATCGCCTTGAAACTCTCACTGTTTATTCCCTCAACGCTCACTGTTTTATCCACTGAATCTCACTGATTTATCACCCTGAATTCTTGCCTCTTTCATCCACTGAACACTCTCTGTTTTATCTCTCCTGACTCCTCGCTATTTTTTATCTCCCCAACTCTTTGCAGTTTTATCCCCTGAACTCTTGCTCTTTTATCCCTTGAACTCTCACTGTTCTATCCCCAGACCTTCTGCAGTTTTAACTCCTGAAATATTGTTGTTTCATCTCCTTAACTCTCCCTGTTTTATCCCTTGAACTCTCAGTGTTTTACCCCCAGAGTTATTACTGTTTTATCCACTGAATTCTTGCTGTTTCATCAGCTGAACGCTTTCTGTTTTATCCACTGAACTCTCACTGCTTTATCACCTGATGTCCTGCTCTTTTATCCCCTGAACACTCTCAAATTTCTCTCCTGAACTCTCGCTACTTCATCTCCCAAACTCTTGCTGTTTTATCCCTGAACTCTCACTGTTGTATCCCCTGAACTCTCACTGTTTTATCCCTTTAATTCTTGCTGTTTTATCAACTCCACTCTTGTTGTTTTATCCCCTGAATTCTTGATGTTTTATCTCCTGTACTCATGCGATTTTCTCTCCCAAACTTTTCTGTTTTGTCCCTGAACTCTCACTGTTTTAACCACGAATTCTTGCTTTTTTATCCCCTGAATTCTTGCTCTTTCATCCTGTGACGTCTTACTGTATCATCCCCTGAACGCTCACTTTTTTATCCGCTGAACTCTCACTGCTTTATCAATTCAATTCTTGATCTTTTATCGCCTGAACGCTCTCTGTTTTATCTCCGGAACACTCTGTTTTGTCCACTGACGACACTGGGTTATCCCCTGAAATCGCTAGGTTTTAACCCCTGAACACGCGCTGTGTTATCTCCAAAACTCTTGCTGTTTTATCCCTCAACTCTTATTGTTTTATCCCGTGAGTTCTTGCTGTTTCCCAACTGTATTCTAGCTGTTTTGTCTCCTGAGTTCTCTCTGCTTCATCCCTGAACTCTCACTCTTTCATCCCCTGAACTCTCGCAGTTTTATCTCCTGAACTCTCTCTGTTTTATCCCATCTACTCTCATTGCTTTATCTCCTGAACTCTCTTTATTTTATCGGTGAACTCTCAATTTTTTTATCCCATGAACACTCACTGATTAATACCCTGAATTCTTGCTGTTTTATCCCCTGAACTCTTGTTGTTTTGTGTGCAGAATTTTGGCAGTTTTATCTCCTAAACTCTCATTGTCTTATCTCCTGAACTTTCACCGATTTTCTCCTGAACTCTCTCTGCTTTATCTCCTGAACTCTTGCTATTTTATCTCCGAAACTCTTGCTGTTTTATCCCGTGAAATCTTGCTGTTTCTCAACTGTAATTCTAGCTGTTTTGTCTCCTGAGCTCTCTCTGCTTTATCCCTGAACTCTCACTCTTTCATCCCCTGAACTCTTGCAGTTTTATCTCCTGAACGCTCTTCTGTTTTTTTCCCATCTACTCTCATTGCTTTATCTCCTGAACTCTCTTTATTTTTATCCCTGAACTCTCACTTTTTTTATCCCCATGAACACTCACTGATTAATACCCTGAAGTCTTGCTGTCTTATCCCCTGAACTCTTGTTGTTTTGTGTGCAGAATTTTGGCAGTTTTATCTCCTAAACTCTCATTGTTTTATCTCCTGCACTTTCACGATTTTTCCTCCTGAACTCTCTCTGCTTTATCTCCTGAACACTCGCTATTTTATCTCCCAAACTCTTGCAGTTTTAATCTCCTGAACACTCGCTGTTTTATCCCTTGACCTCTCAGTATTATCCCCAGAATCTGTTGCAGTTTTAACTCCTCAAATCCCACTGTTTTATCTCCTGAACTCTCACTATTTTATGTCCCAAACTCTTGCTATTTTACCCCTGAACTCTCAGTTTTTTAACCCGTGAATCCTTGCTGTTTTCTCCCCTGTGTTCTTGCTGTTTTGTCTCCTGAACTCTCTCTGTTTTATCCCCTGAATGACTCGCTATTTTATCCGTTGAACTCTCACTGTTTTATCACCAGAAATTTTGCCTTTTTAACTCCTGAACTCGCGCTCTTTTATCTCTTTAACTCTTGTTGTTTTATATCCTGAACTCTAGCTGTTTTATCCCCTGAACTCTCGCTGCTTTATCTCCTGAACACTCTCTGTTTTCTCACCTAAAGTCTTGCTGTTTTATCGCTGAACTCTCATTGTTTAAACCCCGATTTCTTACTGTATCATCCCCTGAACATTCGCCTTTTATCCACTGAAAACTCTCTGTTTTATCTCCTGAAATTTCGCTATTTTATCTCCCAAGCTCTTGCTTTTTTATGCATGAATTCTTACAGTTTTATCCCCTTAACTCTCACTGTTCTTACCCCTGAACACTCTATTTTATCCCCAGAATTCTTGCCGTTTTATCTCCTGAATTCTTTCTGTTTCATTAACTGAATTCTTGCTGTATCATCCCCTGAACGCTTTCTGTTTTATCCACTGAACTCTCACTGCTTTATCACCTGAATTCTTGCTCTTATATCCCCTGAACACTCTCTGTTTTATCTCCTGAACTCTCGTTAGTTTATCTCCCAAACTTTTGCTGTTATATCCCTGAACTCTCACTTTTTTAACCTCGAATTCTGGGTGCTTTATCCCATGATTTTTGTTGTTTCCCCACATATATTCTTGCTGTTTCATCGCCTGAACTCTCACTGTTTTGTTCCCTGAACGCTCACTGTTTTATCCACTGAAATCTCACTGATTTATCACCTGAATTCTTGCTCTTTCATCCACTGAACACTCTCTGCTTTATCTCCTGAACTCTCGCTATTTTATCTCCCCAACTCTTGCAGTTTTATCCCATGAACTCTTGCTGTTTTATCCCTTGAACTCTCAGTGTTCTATCCCCAGACCTTCTGCAGTTTTAACTCCTGAAATATTGTTGTTTTATCTCCTTAACTCTCTCTGTTTTATCCCTTGAACTCTCAGTGTTTTATCCCCAGAATTATTGCTGTTTTATCCACTGAATTCTTGCTGTTTCATCCCCTGAATTCTTGCTGTATCATCCCCTGCACGCTTACTGTTTTATCCACTGAACTCTCACTGATTTATCACCTGAATTCCTGCTCTCTTATCCCCTGAACACTCTCAATTTTCTCTCCTGAACTCTCGCGACTTCATCTCCCAAACTCTTGCTGTTTTATCCCTGAACTCTCACTGTTGTATCCCCTGAACTCTCACTGTTTTATCCCATTAACTCTTGCTGTTTTATCAACTCCACTCTTGTTTTTTATCCCCTGAATTCTTGATGTTTTATCTCCTGTACTCTCGCGATTTTCTCTCCCAAACTTTTCTGTTTTGTCCCTGAACTCTCACTGTTTTAACCCCGAATTCTTGCTTTTTTATCCACTGTATTCTTGCTGTTTCATCCCATGACGTCTTGCTGTATCATCCCCTGAACGCTCGCTTTTTTTATCCGCTGAACTCTCACTGCTTTATCACTTGAATTCTTGCTCTTTTATCGCCTGAACGCTCTCTGTTTTATCTCCGAAACACTCTGTTTTGTCCACTGACCACACTGGGTTATCCCCTGAAATCGCTACGTTTTAACCCCTGAACACTCACTGTGTTATCTCCAAAACTCTTGCTGTTTTATCCCTCAACTCTTATTGTTTTATCCCGTGAATTCTTGCTGTTTCCCAACTGTATTCTAGCTGTTTTGTCTCCTGAGCTCTCTCTGCTTTATCCCTGAACTCTCACTCTTTCATCCCCTGAACTCTTGCAGTTTTATCTCCTGAACTCTCTCTGCTTTATCCCATCTACTCTCATTGCTTTATCTCCTGAACTCTCTTTATTTTATCCCTGAACTCTCACTTTTTTTATCCCATGAACACTCACTGATTAATACCCTGAATTCTTTCTGTTTTATCCCCTGAACTCTTGTGTTTTGTGTGCAGAATTTTGGCAGTTTTATCTCCTAAACTCTCATTGTTTTATCTCCTGAACTTTCACCGATTTTTCTCCTGAACTCTCTCTGCTTTATCTCCTGAACTCTTGCTATTTTATCTCCTGAACTCTCGCTATTTTATCCCCTGAATTCTTGCTGTTTCCTTCCATGAACTCTCACTGCTTTATCCGCTGTATTCTTTCTGTTTTATCCCCTGAACTCTCGCTGCTTTATCTCCTGAACACTCTCTGTTTTCTCACCTAAAGTCTTGCTGTTTTATCGCTGAACTCTCACTGTTTTAACACCGATTTCTTACTGCATCATCCCCTGAACGTTCGCCTTTTATCCACTGAACACTCTCTGTTTTATCTCCTGAAATTTCGCTATTTTATCTCCCAAGCTCTTGCTGTTTTATGCATGAATTCTTACAGTTTGATCCCCTTAACTCTCACTGTTCTTACCCCTGAACACTCTATTTTATCCCCAGAATTCTTGCCGTTTTATCTCCTGAATTCTTTCTGTTTCATTAACTGAATTCTTGCTGTATCATCCCCTGAACGCTTTCTGTTTTATCCACTGAACTCTCACTGCTTTATCACCTGAATTCTTGCTCTTATATCCCCTGAACACTCTCTGTTTTATCTCCTGAACTCTCGTTAGTTTATCTCCCAAACTTTTGCTGTTATATCTTGAACTCTCACTTTTTTAACCTCGAATTCTGGGTGCTTTATCCCATGATTTTTGTTGTTTCCCCACATATATTCTTGCTGTTTCATCGCCTGAACTCTCACTGTTTTATTCCCTCAACGCTCACTGTTTTATCCACTGAAATCTCACTGATTTATCACCTGAATTCTTGCTCTTTCATCCACTGAACACTCTCTGTTTTATCTCCTGAACTCTCGCTATTTTATCTCCCCAACTCTTGCAGTTTTATCCCCTGAACTCTTGCTCTTTTATCCCTTGAACTCTCACTGTTCTATCCCCAGACCTTCTGCAGTTTTAACTCCTGAAATATTGTTGTTTTATCTCCTTAACTCTCCCTGTTTTATCCCTTGAACTCTCAGTGTTTTATCCCCAGAGTTATTACTGTTTTATCCACTGAATTCTTGCTGTTTCATCACCTGAACGCTTTCTGTTTTATCCACTGAACTCTCACTGCTTTATCACCTGATGTCCTGCTCTTTTATCCCCTGAACACTCTCAAATTTCTCTCCTGAACTCTCGCTACTTCATCTCCCAAACTCTTGCTGTTTTATCCCTGAACTCTCACTGTTGTATCCCCTGAACTCTCACTGTTTTATCCCTTTAATTCTTGCTGTTTTATCAACTCCACTCTTGTTGTTTTATCCCCTGAATTCTTGATGTTTTATCTCCTGTACTCATGCGATTTTCTCTCCCAAACTTTTCTGTTTTGTCCCTGAACTCTCACTGTTTTAACCACGAATTCTTGCTTTTTTATCCCCTGAATTCTTGCTCTTTCATCCTGTGACGTCTTGCTGTATCATCCCCTGAACGCTCACTTTTTTATCCGCTGAACTCTCACTGCTTTATCAATTCAATTCTTGATCTTTTATCGCCTGAACGCTCTCTGTTTTATCTCCGGAACACTCTGTTTTGTCCACTGACGACACTGGGTTATCCCCTGAAATCGCTAGGTTTTAACCCCTGAACACGCGCTGTGTTATCTCCAAAACTCTTGCTGTTTTATCCCTCAACTCTTATTGTTTTATCCCGTGAGTTCTTGCTGTTTCCCAACTGTATTCTAGCTGTTTTGTCTCCTGAGTTCTCTCTGCTTCATCCCTGAACTCTCACTCTTTCATCCCCTGAACTCTCGCAGTTTTATCTCCTGAACTCTCTCTGTTTTATCCCATCTACTCTCATTGCTTTATCTCCTGAACTCTCTTTATTTTATCGGTGAACTCTCAATTTTTTTATCCCATGAACACTCACTGATTAATACCCTGAATTCTTGCTGTTTTATCCCCTGAACTCTTGTTGTTTTGTGTGCAGAATTTTGGCAGTTTTATCTCCTAAACTCTCATTGTCTTATCTCCTGAACTTTCACCGATTTTTCTCCTGAACTCTCTCTGCTTTATCTCCTGAACTCTTGCTATTTTATCTCCGAAACTCTTGCTGTTTTATCCCGTGAAATCTTGCTGTTTCTCAACTGTATTCTAGCTGTTTTGTCTCCTGAGCTCTCTCTGCTTTATCCCTGAACTCTCACTCTTTCATCCCCTGAACTCTTGCAGTTTTATCTCCTGAACGCTCTCTGTTTTTTTCCCATCTACTCTCATTGCTTTATCTCCTGAACTCTCTTTATTTTATCCCTGAACTCTCACTTTTTTTATCCCATGAACACTCACTGATTAATACCCTGAAGTCTTGCTGTCTTATCCCCTGAACTCTTGTTGTTTTGTGTGCAGAATTTTGGCAGTTTTATCTCCTAAACTCTCATTGTTTTATCTCCTGCACTTTCACCGATTTTTCTCCTGAACTCTCTCTGCTTTATCTCCTGAACACTCGCTATTTTATCTCCCAAACTCTTGCAGTTTTATCTCCTGAACACTCGCTGTTTTATCCCTTGACCTCTCAGTATTATCCCCAGAATCTGTGCAGTTTTAACTCCTCAAATCCCACTGTTTTATCTCCTGAACTCTCACTATTTTATCTCCCAAACTCTTGCTATTTTACCCCTGAACTCTCAGTTTTTTAACCCGTGAATCCTTGCTGTTTTCTCCCCTGTGTTCTTGCTGTTTTGTCTCCTGAACTCTCTCTGTTTTATCCCCTGAATGACTCGCTATTTTATCCGTTGAACTCTCACTGTTTTATCACCAGAAATTTTGCCTTTTTAACTCCTGAACTCGCGCTCTTTTATCTCTTTAACTCTTGTTGTTTTATATCCTGAACTCTAGCTGTTTTATCCCCTGAACTCTCGCTGCTTTATCTCCTGAACACTCTCTGTTTTCTCACCTAAAGTCTTGCTGTTTTATCGCTGAACTCTCATTGTTTAAACCCCGATTTCTTACTGTATCATCCCCTGAACATTCGCCTTTTATCCACTGAAAACTCTCTGTTTTATCTCCTGAAATTTCGCTATTTTATCTCCCAAGCTCTTGCTTTTTTATGCATGAATTCTTACAGTTTTATCCCCTTAACTCTCACTGTTCTTACCCCTGAACACTCTATTTTATCCCCAGAATTCTTGCCGTTTTATCTCCTGAATTCTTTCTGTTTCATTAACTGAATTCTTGCTGTATCATCCCCTGAACGCTTTCTGTTTTATCCACTGAACTCTCACTGCTTTATCACCTGAATTCTTGCTCTTATATCCCCTGAACACTCTCTGTTTTATCTCCTGAACTCTCGTTAGTTTATCTCCCAAACTTTTGCTGTTATATCCCTGAACTCTCACTTTTTTAACCTCGAATTCTGGGTGCTTTATCCCATGATTTTTGTTGTTTCCCCACATATATTCTTGCTGTTTCATCGCCTGAACTCTCACTGTTTTGTTCCCTGAACGCTCACTGTTTTATCCACTGAAATCTCACTGATTTATCACCTGAATTCTTGCTCTTTCATCCACTGAACACTCTCTGCTTTATCTCCTGAACTCTCGCTATTTTATCTCCCCAACTCTTGCAGTTTTATCCCATGAACTCTTGCTGTTTTATCCCTTGAACTCTCAGTGTTCTATCCCCAGACCTTCTGCAGTTTTAACTCCTGAAATATTGTTGTTTTATCTCCTTAACTCTCTCTGTTTTATCCCTTGAACTCTCAGTGTTTTATCCCCAGAATTATTGCTGTTTTATCCACTGAATTCTTGCTGTTTCATCCCCTGAATTCTTGCTGTATCATCCCCTGCACGCTTACTGTTTTATCCACTGAACTCTCACTGATTTATCACCTGAATTCCTGCTCTCTTATCCCCTGAACACTCTCAATTTTCTCTCCTGAACTCTCGCGACTTCATCTCCCAAACTCTTGCTGTTTTATCCCTGAACTCTCACTGTTGTATCCCCTGAACTCTCACTGTTTTATCCCATTAACTCTTGCTGTTTTATCAACTCCACTCTTGTTTTTTTATCCCCTGAATTCTTGATGTTTTATCTCCTGTACTCTCGCGATTTTCTCTCCCAAACTTTCTGTTTTGTCCCTGAACTCTCACTGTTTTAACCCCGAATTCTTGCTTTTTTATCCACTGTATTCTTGCTGTTTCATCCCATGACGTCTTGCTGTATCATCCCCTGAACGCTCGCTTTTTTATCCGCTGAACTCTCACTGCTTTATCACTTGAATTCTTGCTCTTTTATCGCCTGAACGCTCTCTGTTTTATCTCCGAAACACTCTGTTTTGTCCACTGACCACACTGGGTTATCCCCTGAAATCGCTACGTTTTAACCCCTGAACACTCACTGTGTTATCTCCAAAACTCTTGCTGTTTTATCCCTCAACTCTTATTGTTTTATCCCGTGAATTCTTGCTGTTTCCCAACTGTATTCTAGCTGTTTTGTCTCCTGAGCTCTCTCTGCTTTATCCCTGAACTCTCACTCTTTCATCCCCTGAACTCTTGCAGTTTTATCTCCTGAACTCTCTCTGCTTTATCCCATCTACTCTCATTGCTTTATCTCCTGAACTCTCTTTATTTTATCCCTGAACTCTCACTTTTTTTATCCCATGAACACTCACTGATTAATACCCTGAATTCTTTCTGTTTTATCCCCTGAACTCTTGTTGTTTTGTGTGCAGAATTTTGGCAGTTTTATCTCCTAAACTCTCATTGTTTTATCTCCTGAACTTTCACCGATTTTTCTCCTGAACTCTCTCTGCTTTATCTCCTGAACTCTTGCTATTTTATCTCCTGAACTCTCGCTATTTTATCCCCTGAATTCTTGCTGTTTCCTTCCATGAACTCTCACTGCTTTATCCGCTGTATTCTTTCTGTTTTATCCCCTGAACTCTCGCTGCTTTATCTCCTGAACACTCTCTGTTTTCTCACCTAAAGTCTTGCTGTTTTATCGCTGAACTCTCACTGTTTTAACACCGATTTCTTACTGCATCATCCCCTGAACGTTCGCCTTTTATCCACTGAACACTCTCTGTTTTATCTCCTGAAATTTCGCTATTTTATCTCCCAAGCTCTTGCTGTTTTATGCATGAATTCTTACAGTTTGATCCCCTTAACTCTCACTGTTCTTACCCCTGAACACTCTATTTTATCCCCAGAATTCTTGCCGTTTTATCTCCTGAATTCTTTCTGTTTCATTAACTGAATTCTTGCTGTATCATCCCCTGAACGCTTTCTGTTTTATCCACTGAACTCTCACTGCTTTATCACCTGAATTCTTGCTCTTATATCCCCTGAACACTCTCTGTTTTATCTCCTGAACTCTCGTTAGTTTATCTCCCAAACTTTTGCTGTTATATCTTGAACTCTCACTTTTTTAACCTCGAATTCTGGGTGCTTTATCCCATGATTTTTGTTGTTTCCCCACATATATTCTTGCTGTTTCATCGCCTGAACTCTCACTGTTTTATTCCCTCAACGCTCACTGTTTTATCCACTGAAATCTCACTGATTTATCACCTGAATTCTTGCTCTTTCATCCACTGAACACTCTCTGTTTTATCTCCTGAACTCTCGCTATTTTATCTCCCCAACTCTTGCAGTTTTATCCCCTGAACTCTTGCTCTTTTATCCCTTGAACTCTCACTGTTCTATCCCCAGACCTTCTGCAGTTTTAACTCCTGAAATATTGTTGTTTTATCTCCTTAACTCTCCCTGTTTTATCCCTTGAACTCTCAGTGTTTTATCCCCAGAGTTATTATTGTTTTATCCACTGAATTCTTGCTGTTTCATCACCTGAACGCTTTCTGTTTTATCCACTGAACTCTCACTGCTTTATCACCTGATGTCCTGCTCTTTTATCCCCTGAACACTCTCAAATTTCTCTCCTGAACTCTCGCTACTTCATCTCCCAAACTCTTGCTGTTTTATCCCTGAACTCTCACTGTTGTATCCCCTGAACTCTCACTGTTTTATCCCTTTAATTCTTGCTGTTTTATCAACTCCACTCTTGTTGTTTTATCCCCTGAATTCTTGATGTTTTATCTCCTGTACTCATGCGATTTTCTCTCCCAAACTTTTCTGTTTTGTCCCTGAACTCTCACTGTTTTAACCACGAATTCTTGCTTTTTTATCCCCTGAATTCTTGCTCTTTCATCCTGTGACGTCTTGCTGTATCATCCCCTGAACGCTCACTTTTTTATCCGCTGAACTCTCACTGCTTTATCAATTCAATTCTTGATCTTTTATCGCCTGAACGCTCTCTGTTTTATCTCCGGAACACTCTGTTTTGTCCACTGACGACACTGGGTTATCCCCTGAAATCGCTAGGTTTTAACCCCTGAACACGCGCTGTGTTATCTCCAAAACTCTTGCTGTTTTATCCCTCAACTCTTATTGTTTTATCCCGTGAGTTCTTGCTGTTTCCCAACTGTATTCTAGCTGTTTTGTCTCCTGAGTTCTCTCTGCTTCATCCCTGAACTCTCACTCTTTCATCCCCTGAACTCTCGCAGTTTTATCTCCTGAACTCTCTCTGTTTTATCCCATCTACTCTCATTGCTTTATCTCCTGAACTCTCTTTATTTTATCGGTGAACTCTCAATTTTTTTATCCCATGAACACTCACTGATTAATACCCTGAATTCTTGCTGTTTTATCCCCTGAACTCTTGTTGTTTTGTGTGCAGAATTTTGGCAGTTTTATCTCCTAAACTCTCATTGTCTTATCTCCTGAACTTTCACCGATTTTTCTCCTGAACTCTCTCTGCTTTATCTCCTGAACTCTTGCTATTTTATCTCCGAAACTCTTGCTGTTTTATCCCGTGAAATCTTGCTGTTTCTCAACTGTATTCTAGCTGTTTTGTCTCCTGAGCTCTCTCTGCTTTATCCCTGAACTCTCACTCTTTCATCCCCTGAACTCTTGCAGTTTTATCTCCTGAACGCTCTCTGTTTTTTTCCCATCTACTCTCATTGCTTTATCTCCTGAACTCTCTTTATTTTATCCCTGAACTCTCACTTTTTTTATCCCATGAACACTCACTGATTAATACCCTGAAGTCTTGCTGTCTTATCCCCTGAACTCTTGTTGTTTTGTGTGCAGAATTTTGGCAGTTTTATCTCCTAAACTCTCATTGTTTTATCTCCTGCACTTTCACCGATTTTTCTCCTGAACTCTCTCTGCTTTATCTCCTGAACACTCGCTATTTTATCTCCCAAACTCTTGCAGTTTTATCTCCTGAACACTCGCTGTTTTATCCCTTGACCTCTCAGTATTATCCCCAGAATCTGTGCAGTTTTAACTCCTCAAATCCCACTGTTTTATCTCCTGAACTCTCACTATTTTATCTCCCAAACTCTTGCTATTTTACCCCTGAACTCTCAGTTTTTTAACCCGTGAATCCTTGCTGTTTTCTCCCCTGTGTTCTTGCTGTTTTGTCTCCTGAACTCTCTCTGTTTTATCCCCTGAATGACTCACTATTTTATCCGTTGAACTCTCACTGTTTTATCACCAGAAATTTTGCCTTTTTAACTCCTGAACTCGCGCTCTTTTATCTCTTTAACTCTTGTTGTTTTATATCCTGAACTCTAGCTGTTTTATCCCCTGAACTCTCGCTGCTTTATCTCCTGAACACTCTCTGTTTTCTCACCTAAAGTCTTGCTGTTTTATCGCTGAACTCTCATTGTTTAAACCCCGATTTCTTACTGTATCATCCCCTGAACATTCGCCTTTTATCCACTGAAAACTCCTTGTTTTATCTCCTGAAATTTCGCTATTTTATCTCCCAAGCTCTTGCTTTTTTATGCATGAATTCTTACAGTTTTATCCCCTTAACTCTCACTGTTCTTACCCCTGAACACTCTATTTTATCCCCAGAATTCTTGCCGTTTTATCTCCTGAATTCTTTCTGTTTCATTAACTGAATTCTTGCTGTATCACCCCTGAACGCTTTCTGTTTTATCCACTGAACTCTCACTGCTTTATCACCTGAATTCTTGCTCTTATATCCCCTGAACACTCTCTGTTTTATCTCCTGAACTCTCGTTAGTTTATCTCCCAAACTTTTGCTGTTATATCCCTGAACTCTCACTTTTTTAACCTCGAATTCTGGGTGCTTTATCCCATGATTTTTGTTGTTTCCCCACATATATTCTTGGTGTTTCATCGCCTGAACTCTCTCTGTTTTATTCCCTGAACGCTCACTGTTTTATCCACTGAAATCTCACTGATTTATCACCTGAATTCTTGCTCTTTCATCCACTGAACACTCTCTGCTTTATCTCCTGAACTCTCGCTATTTTATCTCCCCAACTCTTGCAGTTTTATCCCATGAACTCTTGCTGTTTTATCCCTTGAACTCTCAGTATTCTATCCCCAGACCTTCTGCAGTTTTAACTCCTGAAATATTGTTGTTTTATCTCCTTAACTCTCTCTGTTTTATCCCTTGAACTCTCAGTGTTTTATCCCCAGAATTATTGCTGTTTTATCCACTGAATTCTTGCTGTTTCATCCCCTGAATTCTTGCTGTATCATCCCCTGCACGCTTACTGTTTTATCCACTGAACTCTCACTGATTTATCACCTGAATTCCTGCTCTCTTATCCCCTGAACACTCTCAATTTTCTCTCCTGAACTCTCGCGACTTCATCTCCCAAACTCTTGCTGTTTTATCCCTGAACTCTCACTGTTGTATCCCCGAACTCTCATTGTTTTATCCCATTAACTCTTGCTGTTTTATCAACTCCACTCTTGTTTTTTTATCCCTTGAATTCTTGATGTTTTATCTCCTGTACTCTCGCGATTTTCTCTCCCAAACTTTTCTGTTTTGTCCCTGAACTCTCACTGTTTTAACCCCGAATTCTTGCTTTTTTATCCACTGTATTCTTGCTGTTTCATCCCATGACGTCTTGCTGTATCATCCCCTGAACGCTCACTTTTTTATCCGCTGAACTCTCACTGCTTTATCACTTGAATTCTTGCTCTTTTATCGCCTGAACGCTCTCTGTTTTATCTCCGAAACACTCTGTTTTGTCCACTGACCACACTGGGTTATCCCCTGAAATCGCTACGTTTTAACCCCTGAACACTCGCTGTGTTATCTCCAAAACTCTTGCTGTTTTATCCCTCAACTCTTATTGTTTTATCCCGTGAATTCTTGCTGTTTCCCAACTGTATTCTAGCTGTTTTGTCTCCTGAGCTCTCTCTGCTTTATCCCTGAACTCTCACTCTTTCATCCCCTGAACTCTTGCAGTTTTATCTCCTGAACTCTCTCTGCTTTATACCATCTACTCTCATTGCTTTATCTCCTGAACTCTCTTTATATTATCCCTGAACTCTCACTTTTTTTATCCCATGAACACTCACTGATTAATACCCTGAATTCTTTCTGTTTTATCCCCTGAACTCCTGTTGTTTTGTGTGCAGAATTTTGCAAGTTTTATCTCCTAAACTCTCATTGTTTTATCTCCTGAACTTTCACCGATTTTTCTCCTGAACTCTCTCTGCTTTATCTCCTGAACTCTTGCTATTTTATCTCCTGAACTCTCGCTATTTTATCCCCTGAATTCTTGCTGTTTCCTTCCATGAACTCTCACTGCTTTATCCGCTATATTCTTTCTGTTTTATCCCCTGAACTCTCGCTGCTTTATCTCCTGAACACTCTCTGTTTTCTCACCTAAAGTCTTGCTGTTTTATCGCTGAACTCTCACTGTTTTAACACCGATTTCTTACTGCATCATCCCCTGAACGTTCGCCTTTTATCCACTGAACAGTCTCTGTTTTATCTCCTGAACTCTCGCTATTTTATCTCCCCAACTCTTGCAGTTTTATCCCCCGAACTCTTGCTGTTTTATCCCTTGAACTCTCACTGTTCTATCCCCAGACCTTCTGCAGTTTTAACTCCTGAAATATTGTTGTTTTATCTCCTTAACTCTCCCTGTTTTATCCCTTGAACTCTCAGTGTTTTATCCCCAGAGTTATTACTGTTTTATCCACTGAATTCTTGCTGTTTCATCACCTGAACGCTTTCTGTTTTATCCACTGAACTCTCACTGCTTTATCACCTGATGTCCTGCTCTTTTATCCCCTGAACACTCTCAAATTTCTCTCCTGAAATCTCGCTACTTCATCTCCCAAACTCTTGCTGTTTTATCCCTGAACTCTCACTGTTGTATCCCCTGAACTCTCACTGTTTTATCCCTTTAATTCTTGCTGTTTTATCAACTCCACTCTTGTTGTTTTATCCCCTGAATTCTTGATGTTTTATCTCCTGTACTCATGCGATTTTCTCTCCCAAACTTTTCTGTTTTGTCCCTGAACTCTCACTGTTTTAACCACGAATTCTTGCTTTTTTATCCCCTGAATTCTTGCTCTTTCATCCTGTGACGTCTTGCTGTATCATCCCCTGAACGCTCACTTTTTTATCCGCTGAACTCTCACTGCTTTATCAATTCAATTCTTGATCTTTTATCGCCTGAACGCTCTCTGTTTTATCTCCGGAACACTCTGTTTTGTCCACTGACGACACTGGGTTATCCCCTGAAATCGCTAGGTTTTAACCCCTGAACACTCGCTGTGTTATCTCCAAAACTCTTGCTGTTTTATCCCTCAACTCTTATTTTTTTATCCCGTGAGTTCTTGCTGTTTCCCAACTGTATTCTAGCTGTTTTGTCTCCTGAGTTCTCTCTGCTTCATCCCTGAACTCTCACTCTTTCATCCCCTGAACTCTCGCAGTTTTATCTCCTGAACTCTCTCTGTTTTATCCCATCTACTCTCATTGCTTTATCTCCTGAACTCTCTTTATTTTATCGGTGAACTCTCAATTTTTTTATCCCATGAACACTCACTGATTAATACCCTGAATTCTTGCTGTTTTATCCCCTGAACTCTTGTTGTTTTGTGTGCAGAATTTTGGCAGTTTTATCTCCTAAACTCTCATTGTCTTATCTCCTGAACTTTCACCGATTTTTCTCCTGAACTCTCTCTGCTTTATCTCCTGAACTCTTGCTATTTTATCTCCGAAACTCTTGCTGTTTTATCCCGTGAAATCTTGCTGTTTCTCAACTGTATTCTAGCTGTTTTGTCTCCTGAGCTCTCTCTGCTTTATCCCTGAACTCTCACTCTTTCATCCCCTGAACTCTTGCAGTTTTATCTCCTGAACGCTCTCTGTTTTTTTCCCATCTACTCTCATTGCTTTATCTCCTGAACTCTCTTTATTTTATCCCTGAACTCTCACTTTTTTTATCCCATGAACACTCACTGATTAATACCCTGAAGTCTTGCTGTCTTATCCCCTGAACTCTTGTTGTTTTGTGTGCAGAATTTTGGCAGTTTTATCTCCTAAACTCTCATTGTTTTATCTCCTGCACTTTCACCGATTTTTCTCCTGAACTCTCTCTGCTTTATCTCCTGAACACTCGCTATTTTATCTCCCAAACTCTTGCAGTTTTATCTCCTGAACACTCGCTGTTTTATCCCTTGACCTCTCAGTATTATCCCCAGAATCTGTGCAGTTTTAACTCCTCAAATCCCACTGTTTTATCTCCTGAACTCTCACTATTTTATCTCCCAAACTCTTGCTATTTTACCCCTGAACTCTCAGTTTTTTAACCCGTGAATCCTTGCTGTTTTCTCCCCTGTGTTCTTGCTGTTTTGTCTCCTGAACTCTCTCTGTTTTATCCCCTGAATGACTCGCTATTTTATCCGTTGAACTCTCACTGTTTTATCACCAGAAATTTTGCCTTTTTAACTCCTGAACTCGCGCTCTTTTATCTCTTTAACTCTTGTTGTTTTATATCCTGAACTCTAGCTGTTTTATCCCCTGAACTCTCGCTGCTTTATCTCCTGAACACTCTCTGTTTTCTCACCTAAAGTCTTGCTGTTTTATCGCTGAACTCTCATTGTTTAAACCCCGATTTCTTACTGTATCATCCCCTGAACATTCGCCTTTTATCCACTGAAAACTCTCTGTTTTATCTCCTGAAATTTCGCTATTTTATTTCCCAAGCTCTTGCTTTTTTATGCATGAATTCTTACAGTTTTATCCCCTTAACTCTCACTGTTCTTACCCCTGAACACTCTATTTTATCCCCAGAATTCTTGCCGTTTTATCTCCTGAATTCTTTCTGTTTCATTAACTGAATTCTTGCTGTATCATCCCCTGAACGCTTTCTGTTTTATCCACTGAACTCTCACTGCTTTATCACCTGAATTCTTGCTCTTATATCCCCTGAACAGTCTCTGTTTTATCTCCTGAACTCTCGTTAGTTTATCTCCCAAACTTTTGCTGTTATATCCCTGAACTCTCACTTTTTTAACCTCGAATTCTGGGTGCTTTATCCCATGCTTTTTGTTGTTTCCCCACATATATTCTTGCTGTTTCATCGCCTGAACTCTCACTGTTTTATTCCCTGAACGCTCACTGTTTTATCCACTGAAATCTCACTGATTTATCACCTGAATTCTTGCTCTTTCATCCACTGAACACTCTCTGCTTTATCTCCTGAACTCTCGCTATTTTATCTCCCCAACTCTTGCAGTTTTATCCCATGAACTCTTGCTGTTTTATCCCTTGAACTCTCAGTGTTCTATCCCCAGACCTTCTGCAGTTTTAACTCCTGAAATATTGTTGTTTTATCTCCTTAACTCTCTCTGTTTTATCCCTTGAACTCTCAGTGTTTTATCCCCAGAATTATTGCTGTTTTATCCACTGAATTCTTGCTGTTTCATCCCCTGAATTCTTGCTGTATCATCCCCTGCACGCTTACTGTTTTATCCACTGAACTCTCACTGATTTATCACCTGAATTCCTGCTCTCTTATCCCCTGAACACTCTCAATTTTCTCTCCTGAACTCTCGCGACTTCATCTCCCAAACTCTTGCTGTTTTATCCCTGAACTCTCACTGTTGTATCCCCTGAACTCTCACTGTTTTATCCCATTAACTCTTGCTGTTTTATCAACTCCACTCTTGTTTTTTTATCCCCTGAATTCTTGATGTTTTATCTCCTGTACTCTCGCGATTTTCTCTCCCAAACTTTTCTGTTTTGTCCCTGAACTCTCACTGTTTTAACCCCGAATTCTTGCTTTTTTATCCACTGTATTCTTGCTGTTTCATCCCATGACGTCTTGCTGTATCATCCCCTGAACGCTCGCTTTTTTATCCGCTGAACTCTCACTGCTTTATCACTTGAATTCTTGCTCTTTTATCGCCTGAACGCTCTCTGTTTTATCTCCGAAACACTCTGTTTTGTCCACTGACCACACTGGGTTATCCCCTGAAATCGCTACGTTTTAACCCCTGAACACTCGCTGTGTTATCTCCAAAACTCTTGCTGTTTTATCCCTCAACTCTTATTGTTTTATCCCGTGAATTCTTGCTGTTTCCCAACTGTATTCTAGCTGTTTTGTCTCCTGAGCTCTCTCTGCTTTATCCCTGAACTCTCACTCTTTCATCCCCTGAACTCTTGCAGTTTTATCTCCTGAACTCTCTCTGCTTTATCCCATCTACTCTCATTGCTTTATCTCCTGAACTCTCTTTATTTTATCCCTGAACTCTCACTTTTTTTATCCCATGAACACTCACTGATTAATACCCTGAATTCTTTCTGTTTTATCCCCTGAACTCTTGTTGTTTTGTGTGCAGAATTTTGCAAGTTTTATCTCCTAAACTCTCATTGTTTTATCTCCTGAACTTTCACCGATTTTTCTCCTGAACTCTCTCTGCTTTATCTCCTGAACTCTTGCTATTTTATCTCCTGAACTCTCGCTATTTTATCCCCTGAATTCTTGCTGTTTCCTTCCATGAACTCTCACTGCTTTATCCGCTGTATTCTTTCTGTTTTATCCCCTGAACTCTCGCTGCTTTATCTCCTGAACACTCTCTGTTTTCTCACCTAAAGTCTTGCTGTTTTATCGCTGAACTCTCATTGTTTAAACCCCGATTTCTTACTGTATCATCCCCTGAACGTTCGCCTTTTATCCACTGAACACTCTCTGTTTTATCTCCTGAAATTTCGCTATTTTATCTCCCAAGCTCTTGCTGTTTTATGCATGAATTCTTACAGTTTGATCCCCTTAACTCTCACTGTTCTTACCCCTGAACACTCTATTTTATCCCCAGAATTCTTGCCGTTTTATCTCCTGAATTCTTTCTGTTTCATTAACTGAATTCTTGCTGTATCATCCCCTGAACGCTTTCTGTTTTATCCACTGAACTCTCACTGCTTTATCACCTGAATTCTTGCTCTTATATCCCCTGAACACTCTCTGTTTTATCTCCTGAACTCTCGTTAGTTTATCTCCCAAACTTTTGCTGTTATATCTTGAACACTCACTTTTTTAACCTCGAATTCTGGGTGCTTTATCCCATGATTTTTGTTGTTTCCCCACATATATTCTTGCTGTTTCATCGCCTGAACTCTCACTGTTTTATTCCCTCAACGCTCACTGTTTTATCCACTGAAATCTCACTGATTTATCACCTGAATTCTTGCTCTTTCATCCACTGAACACTCTCTGTTTTATCTCCTGAACTCTCGCTATTTTATCTCCCCAACTCTTGCAGTTTTATCCCCTGAACTCTTGCTGTTTTATCCCTTGAACTCTCACTGTTCTATCCCCAGACCTTCTGCAGTTTTAACTCCTGAAATATTGTTGTTTTATCTCCTTAACTCTCCCTGTTTTATCCCTTGAACTCTCAGTGTTTTATCCCCAGAGTTATTACTGTTTTATCCACTGAATTCTTGCTGTTTCATCACCTGAACGCTTTCTGTTTTATCCACTGAACTCTCACTGCTTTATCACCTGATGTCCTGCTCTTTTATCCCCTGAACACTCTCAAATTTCTCTCCTGAACTCTCGCTACTTCATCTCCCAAACTCTTGCTGTTTTATCCCTGAACTCTCACTGTTGTATCCCCTGAACTCTCACTGTTTTATCCCATTAACTCTTGCTGTTTTATCAACTCCACTCTTGTTTTTTTATCGCCTGAATTCGAGATATTTTATCTCCTGTAGTCTCGCGATTTTCTCTCCCGAACTTTTCTGTTTTGTCCCTGAAATCTCACTGTTTTAACCCCGAATTCTTGCTTTTTTATCCCCTGTATTCTTGCTGTTTCATCCCGTGACGTCTTGCTGTATCATCCCCTGAACTCTCGCTTTTTTATCCGCTGAACTCTCACTGCTTTATCACTTGAATTTTTGCTCTTTTATCGCCTGAACGCTCTCTGTTTTATCTCCGGAACATTCTGTTTTGTCCACTGACCACACTGGGTTATCCCCTGAAATCGCTAGGTTTTAACCCCTGAACACTCACTGTGTTATCTCCAAAACTCTTGCTGTTTTATCCCTCAACTCTTATTGTTTTATCCCGTGAATTCTTGCTGTTTCTCAACTGTATTCTAGCTGTTTTGTCTCCTGAGCTCTCTCTGCTTTATCCCTGAACTCTCACTCTTTCATCCCCTGAACTCTTGCAGTTTCATCTCCTGAACTCTCTCTGCTTTATCCCATCTACTCTCATTGCTTTATCTCCTGAACTCTCTTTATTTTATCCCTGAACTCTCACTTTTTTTATCCCATGAACACTCACTGATTAATACCCTGAATTCTTGCTGTTTTATCCCCTGAACTCTTGTTGTTTTGTGTGCAGAATTTTGGCAGTTTAATCTCCTAAACTCTCATTGTTTTATCTCCTGAACTTTCACCGATTTTTCTCCTGAACTCTCTCTGCTTTATCTCCTGAACGCTCGCTATTTTATCTCCTAAACTCTTGCAGTTTTAACCCTGAACTCTCGCTGTTTTACCCCTTGACCTCTCAGTATTATCCCCAGAATCTGTGCAGTTTTAACTCCTCAAATCCCGTTGTTTTATCTCCTGAACTCTCACTATTTTATCTCCCAAACTCTTGCTATTTTACCCCTGATCTCTCAGTTTTTTATCCCGTGAATCCTTGCTGTTTTCTCCCCTGTGTTCTTGCTGTTTTGTCTCCTGAACTCTCTCTGTTTTATCCCCTGAATGACTCACTATTTTATCCGTTGAACTCTCACTGTTTTATCCCCAGAAATTTTGCCTTTTTAACTCCCGAACTCGCGCTCTTTTATCTCTTGAACTCTTGTTGTTTTATATCCTGAACTCTAGCTGATTTATCCCCTGAACACTTGTTGCTTTATCTCCTGAACACTCTCTGTTTTCTCACCTAAAGTCTTGCTGTTTTATCGCTGAACTCTCACTGTTTTAACACCGATTTCTTACTGCATCATCCCCTGAACGTTCGCCTTTTATCCACTGAACACTCTCTGTTTTATCTCCTGAAATTTCGCTATTTTATCTCCCAAGCTCTTGCTGTTTTATGCATGAATTCTTAAAGTTTGATCACCTTAACTCTCACTGTTCTTACCCCTGAACACTCTATTTTATCCCCAGAATTCTTGCCGTTTTATCTCCTGAATTCTTTGTTTCATTAACTGAATTCTTGCTGTATCATCCCCTGAACGCTTTCTGTTTTATCCACTGAACTCTCACTGCTTTATCACCTGAATCCTTCCTCTTATATCCCCTGAACACTCTCTGTTTTATCTCCTGAACTCTCGTTAGTTTATCTCCCAAACTTTTGCTGTTATATTCCTGAACTCTCACGTTTTTAACCTCGAATTCTGGGTGCTTTGTCCCATGATTTTTGTTGTTTCCCCACATATATTCTTGCTGTTTCATCGCCTGAACTCTCACTGTTTTATTCCCTGAACGCTCACTGTTTTATCCACTGAAATCTCACTGATTTATCACCTGAATTCTTGCTCTTTCATCCACTGAACACTCTCTGCTTTATCTCCTGAACTCTCGCTATTTTATCTCCCCAACTCTTGCAGTTTTATCCCATGAACTCTTGCTGTTTTATCCCTTGAACTCTCACTGTTCTATCCCCAGACCTTCTGCAGTTTTAACTCCTGAAATATTGTTGTTTTATCTCCTTAACTCTCTCTGTTTTATCCCTTGAACTCTCAGTGTTTTATCCCCAGAATTATTGCTGTTTTATCCACTGAATTCTTGCTGTTTCATCACCTGTATTCTTGCTGTATCATCCCCTGCACGCTCACTGTTTTATGCACTGAACTCTCACTGCTTTATCACCTGAATTCCTGCTCTTTTATCCCCTGAACACTCTCAATTTTCTCTCCTGAACTCTCGCTACTTCATCTCCCAAACTCTTGCTGTTTTATCCCTGAACTCTCACTGTTGTATCCCCTGAACTCTCACTGTTTTATCCCATTAATTCTTGCTGTTTTATCAACTCCACTCTTGTTGTTTTATCCCCTGAATTCTTGATGTTTTATCTCCTGTACTCTCGCGGTTTTCTCTCCCAAACTTTGCTGTTTTGTCCCTGAACTCTCACTGTTTTAATCCCGAATTCTTGCTTTTTTATCCCCTGTATTCTTGCTGTTTCATCCCGTGACGTCTTGCTGTATCATCCCCTGAACGCTCGCTTTTTTATACGCTGAATTCTCACTGTTTTATCACTTGAATTCTTGCTCTTTTATCGCCTGAACGCTCTCTGTTTTATCTCCCGAACACTCTGTTTTGTCCTCTGACCACACTGGGTTATCCCCTGAAATCACTAGGTTTTAACCCCTGAACACTCACTGTGTTATCTCCAAAACTCTTGCTGTTTTATCCCTCAACTCTTATTGTTTTATCCCGTGAATTCTTGCTGTTTCTCAACTGTATTCTAGCTGTTTTGTCTCCTGAGTTCTCTCTGCTTTATCCCTGAACTCTCACTCTTTCATCCCCTGAACTCTCGCAGTTTTATCTCCTGAACTCTCTCTGTTTTATCCCATCTACTCTCACTGCTTTATCTCCTGAACTCTCTTTATTTTATCGGTGAACTCTCAATTTTTTTATCCCATGAACACTCACTGATTAATACCCTGAATTCTTGCTGTTTTATCCCCTGAACTCTTGTTGTTTTGTGTGCAGAATTTTGGCAGTTTTATCTCCTAAACTCTCATTGTTTTATCTCCTGAACTTTCACCGAATTTTCTCCTGAACTCTCTCTGCTTTATCTCCTGAACTCTCGCTATTTTATCTCCCAAACTCTTGCAGTTTTATCCCCTGAACTCTCGCTGTTTTATCCCTTGACCTCTCAGTATTATCCCCAGAATCTGTGCAGTTTTAACTCCTCAACTCCCGCTGTTTTATCTCCTGAACTCTCACTATTTTATCTCCCAAACTCTTGCTATTTTACCCCTGAACTCTCAGTTTTTTATCCCGTGAATCCTTGCTGTTTTCTCCCCTGTATTCTTTCTGTTTTGTCTCCTGATCTCTCTCTGTTTTATCCCCTGAATGACTCGCTATTTTATCCGTTGAACTCTCACTGTTTTATCCCCAGAAATTTTGCCTTTTTAACTCCTGAACTCGCGCTCTTTTATCTCTTGAACTCTTGTTGTTTTATATCCTGAACACTAGCTGTTTTATCCCCTGAACGCTCGCTGCTTTATCTCCTGAACACTCTCTGTTTTCTCACCTAAAGTCTTGCTGTTTTATCACTGAACTCTCACAGTTTTAATCCCGAATTCTTACTGTATCATCCCCTGAACGTTTGCCTTTTATCCACTGAACCCTCTCTGTTTTATCTCTTGAAATTTCGCTATTTTTTCTCCCAAGCTCTTGCTGTTTTATGCATGAATGCTTACAGTTTTATGCCCTTAACTCTCACTGTTCTTACCCCTGAACACTATTTTATCCCCAGAATTCTTGCTGTTTTATCTCCTGAATTCTTTCTGTTTCATTAACTAAATTCTTGCTGTATCATCCCCTGAACGCTTTCTGTTTTATCCACTGAACTCTCACTGCTTTATCACCTGAATTCTTGCTCTTATATCCCCTGAACGCTCTCTGTTTTATCTCCTGAACTCTCGTGATTTCATCTCCCAAACCTTTGCTGTTATATCCCTGAACTCTCACTTTTTTAACCTCGAATTCTGGGTGCTTTATCCCATGATTTTTGTTGTTTCCCCACATATATTCTTGCTGTTTCATCGCCTTAACTCTCACTGTTTTATCCCCTGAACACTCTGTTTTATCTCTAAACTCTCATTGTTTTACCCCCTGAATTCCTGCTGTTTTTCCCCTGAATTCCTGCAATTTATCCCCTGTACCGTGCTACAGTATCTCCTGAACGCTCACTGTTTTATGCCCTGAACTCTCACTGCTTTATCCCGTGAATATTTGCTGTTGTATAATCCTAAAATCAGGTTGTTTATACCTAGTATTTTTGTAGTTTTATTTCCTGAACTCTTGCTGCATTATCTCCTGAACACTCACTGTTTTATTCCGTGAACACTCACGGTTTTATCCACTGAAATCTCACTGATTTATCACCTGAATGCTTGCTCTTTTATCCCGTGAACACTCTCTGCTTTATCTCCTGAACTCTTGCTATTTTATCTCCCCAACTCTTGCAGTTTTATCCCATGAACTCTTGCTGTTTTATCCCTTGAACTCTCACTGTTCTATCCCCAGACCTTCTGCAGTTTTAACTCCTGAAATATCGCTGTTTTATCTCCTTAACTCTCTCTGTTTTATCCCTTGAACTCTCAGTGTTTTATCCCCAGAATTATTGCTGTTTCATCCACTGAATTCTTGCTGTTTCATCCCCTGAATTCTTGCTGTATCATCCCCTGCACACTCACTGTTTTATCCACTGAACTCTCACTGCTTTATCACCTGAATTCCTGTTCTTTTATCCCATGAACACTCTCAATTTTCTCTCTTGAACTCTCGCTATTTCATCTCCCAAACTCTTGCTGTTTTATCCCTGAACGCTCAATGTTTTATCCCCTAAACTCTCACTGTTTCATCCCATGTATTCTAGCTGTTTTACCTCTGGAATTCTTGCTGTTTTATCCCTGAATTCTTGCTATTTTATCCCCTGAACTCTTGCTGCATTATCTCCTGAACGCTCACTGTTTTATCCACTGAACTCTCACTGATTTATCACATGAACTCTCACTGTTTTATCCCCCGAATTTGTGCTGTTTTATCACCTGAATTCTTGCCGTTTCTTCCCCTGAATTCTTGCTGTATCATCCCCTGAATGTTTGACTTTTATCCACTGAACTCTCACTTTTTTACCCCATGAATTCTAGCTGTTTTATCCCCCGGAATTCTTGCTGTTTTATCCGTGAATTCTTGCTGTTTCATCCCATGAATTCTTGCTGTATCATCTCCTGAACGCTCGCTGTTTCATCCACTGAATTCTCTCTGCTTCATCTGCTGAACACTCTGTTTTATCCCCTGAACTCTCTCTATTTTATCTCCTGCACGCTCGCTATTTTATCTCCCAAACTCTTGCTGTTTTATCCCTGATTGCTCACTGTTTTATCCCCTGACCTCTCACTGTTTTATTCCATGAATTCTAGCTGTTTTGCCCCCTGAATTCCTGTTGTTTTATTCCCTGAATTCTTGCTAAATGTCCCCTGAAAAATTGTGCATTATCTCCTGAATGCCCACTGTTTTGTCTACTGAACGCTCACTGCTTTATCCCCTGAACTTTCACTGTTTATCCCCTGAATTCTTGCTGTTTGTCCCCTGAACTCTGGCTGTTTGTACCCAGAATCTTTGCAATTTTATTTCCTGAACTCTTGCGTTTTTATCTCCTGAACACTCATGGTTTGTTTTCCTGATCTCTCTCTGCTTTATCTCCAGAACTCCCCCTGTTTTATCACTTGAACTCTTGCTGTTTTATCCCTATGCTCTCACTGTTTTATTCCCTGAACACTCGCTATTTTATCCACTGAACTCTCACTGTTTTATCACTTGAATTCTTGCTCTTTTATCCCCTGAACACTCTCTGCTTTATCTCCTGAACTCTCGCTATTTTATCTCCTGAACTCTTGCACGTTTATCCCCTGAACTCTTGCTGTTTTATCCCTTGAACTCTCGCTGTACTATACCCAGAATTTTTGCAGTTTTAACTCCTGAACTCTTGCTGTTTTATCTCCTGAACCCTCTCTGTTTTATCCCTTAAACTCTCAGTGTTTTATCCCCAGAATTATTGCTGTTTTATCCACTGAAGTCTTGCTGTTTCATCCCCTGAACGCTCACTGTTTAATCCACTGAACTCTCACTGCTTTATCACCTGAATTCCTGTTCTTTTATCCCATGAACACTCTCAATTTTCTCTCCTGAACTCTCGCTACTTCATCTCCCAAACTCTTGCTGTTTTATCCCTGAACGCTCATTGTTTTATCCCCTGAACTCTCACTGTTTTATCCCATGAATTTTAGCTACTTTACCGCCGGAATTCTTGCTGTTTTATACCCTGAGTTCTTGCTATTTTATCCCCTGAACTCTTGCTGCATTATCTCCTGAACTCTCACTCTTTTATTCCCTGTACTCTCACTGCTTTATCCCATGAACTCTCATTGTTTTATCCCCTAAATTCTTGCTGTATCATTCCCTGAACGTTTGCTTTTTATCCACTGAACTTACTCTGTTTTATCTCCTTAACACTCTATTTTATCCCCTGAAATCTCTCTATTTTATCTCCCAAACTCTTGCTGTTTTATTCATCAATGCTCACGGTTTTATCCCGTAAACTCTCACTGTTTTATGCCATGAATCCTATCTGTTTTAGCCCTGAATTCTTGCTGTTTTATCCCCTGGAATCTCAGTGTTTTATCCCCTGAACACACTATTTTAACCACAGAATTCTTGCTGTTTTATCTCCTGAATTCTTCCTCTTTCATCCCCTGAATTCTTGCTCTATCATCCCCTGAATGCTCGCTGTTTTATCCACTGAACTCTCACTGCTTTATCACCTGAATTCTTGCTCTTTTAAACCCTGAACACTCTCTGTTTTTTCTTCTGAACTCTCATTACTTCATCTCCCAAACTCTTTCTGTTATATTCCTGAACTCTCACTGTTTTAACCCCGATTTCCTGCTGTTTGATCCCATGAATCCTTGCTGTTTAATCCCATGTATTCTTGCTGTTTCATCGCCTGAACTCTCACTGCTTTATCCCCTGAAATCTCACTGTTTTAACCCCTGAATTCATGCTGTTTTTCCCCTGAATTCCTGCTATTTTATCCCCTGAACTCTTGCTGCAGTATCGCCTGAATGCTCACTGTTTTATCTCCTGAACTCTCATTACTTTATCCACTGAACTCTCACTGTTTTATCCCCTGAATACTTGCTGTTTTATCCCCTGAATTCTTGCTGTTTATACCCAGAATTTTTGCAGCTTTATCTCCTGAACTCTCGCTATTTTATCTCCCAAACTCTTGCAGTTTTATCCCCTGAACTCTTGCTGTTTTATCGCTTGAACTCTCACTGTTCTATCCCCAGAATGTTTGCAGCCTAAACTCCTGAACTCTCACTGTTTTATCTCCCGGATTCTCTCTGTTTTATCCCATGAACTCTCACAGTTTTATCCCCAGAATTATTGCGTTTTTATCCACTGAATTCTTGCTGTTTCATCGCATGGATTCTTGCTGTATCATCTCCTGAACGCTCACTGTTTTATCCACTGAACTCACTCTGCTTCATCTGCTGAACACTTTGTTTTATCCCCTGAACTCTCTCTATTTTATCTCCTGCACTCTCGCTATTTTATCTTCCAAACTCTTGCTGTTTTATCCCTGAATGCTCACTGTTTTAATCCCTGAACTCTCACTGTTTTATCCCATGAATTCTAGCTGTTTTGCCCCCTGAATTCTTGCTGTTTTATCCCCTTAATTCTTGCTATTTTATCTCCTGAACTCTTGCTGCATGATCTCCTGAACTCTCACTCTTTTATCTCCTGAACTCTCACTGCTTTATCCCATTAACTCTCACTGTTTTTTCCCCCCAAATTTTTGCTGTATCATTCCCTGAACATTTGCCTTTTATCCACTGAACTCTCTCTGTTTCATCCCCTGAACTCTCTCTATTTTATCTCCTGCAGGCTCGCTATTTTACCTCCCAAAATCTTGCTGTTTTATCCCTGAATGCTCACTGTTTTATCCCCTGAACGCTCACTGTTTTATGCCATGAATCCTATATGTTTTAGCCCTGAATTCTTGCTGTTTTATCCCCTGGACTCTCAGTGTTGTATCCACTGAACACTCTATTTTAACCACAGAATTCTTGCTGTTTTATCTCCTGAATTCTTGCTGTTTCATCCCCTGAATTCTTGCTCTATCATCCCCTGAACGCTCGCTGTTTTATCCATTGAACTCTCACTGCCTTATCACCTGAATCCTTGTTCTTTTATCCCCTGAACACTCTCTGTTTTATCTCCTGAACTCTCATTACTTTATCTCCCAAACTCTTTCTGTTATATCCCTGAATTCTCACTGTTTTAACCCCGAATTACTGCTGTTTTATCCCATGAATCCTTGCTGATTCATCCCATGTATTCTTGCTGTTCCTTCGCCTGATCTCTCACTGCTTTATCCCCTGAAATCTCACTGCTTTATCCGCTGAACTCTCACTATTTTATCACCTGAATACTTGCTGTTTTATCCCCTGAATTCTTGCTGTTTATACCCAGAATTTTTGCAGTTTTTTCCTGAACTCTCACTGCTTTATCTCCTGAACTCTCGCTATTTTATCTCCCAAACTCTTGCAATTTTATCCCCTGAACTCTTGCTGTTTTATCGCTTGAACTCTCACTGTTCTATCCCCAGAATTTTTGCAGTTTCAACTCCTGAACTCTCGCTGTTTTATCTCCTGATCTCTCACTGTTTTATCCCCAGGATTATTGTTGTTTTATCCACTGAATTCTTGCTGTTTCATCCCATGAATTCTTGCAGTATCATCTCCTGAACGCTCATTGTTTTATCCCCTGAACTCTCTCTATATTATCTCCTGAACTCTCGCTATTTTATCTCCCAAACTCTTGATGTTTTATCCCTGAATGCTCACTGTTTTATCCCCTGAACTCTCACTGTTTTATCCCATGATTTCTAGCTATTTTGGCCCCTGAATTCTTGCTGTTTTATCCCCTGAATTCTTGCTATTTTTTCCCCTGAAAAATTGCTGCATTATCTCCTGAACGCCCACGCTTTTATCCCCTGAACTCTCACTGCTTTATCCCCTGAACTTTCACTGTTTTATGCCCTGAATTCTTGCTGTTTATACCCAGAATTTTTGCTGTTTTATTTCCTGAACTCTCACGGTTTTATCTCCTGAACTCTCATGGGTTTTTTCTCCTGCACTCTCTCCGCCTAATCTCCTGAACCCTCGCTGTTTTATCACTTGAACTCTTGCTGTTTTATCCCCTCAACTGTCGCTGTTTTATCCCGTGAACCCTCTCCGTTTTATTTCCTATACACTCTCTGTTTTTTCCCCTCTACTGTTTTATCTCCTGAACTCTCACTATTTTAATTCCCAAACTCTTGGTGTTTTATCTCCTGAACATTCTGTTTTATCTCCTGAACTCTCTCTGTTTTATCCCCACTACTCTCACAGTTTTATCCCAAGAACCCTTTTGGTTTCATCGATTGAACTCTCAGTGTTTTATCCCATGAACACTCTATTTGATCCCCAGAATTCTTGCTGTTTAATCTCCTGAACTCTCTCTGCTTTATCCCCTCTACCTCAATGCTTTATCTTCTGAACTCCCGCTATTTTAACTCCCAAACTGTTGCTGTTTTATCCCTGAACTTTCACTGTTTTAACCCCGAATTCCTGCTCTTTTATCCCATGAATTCCTGCTGTTTTATCCGATGTATTCTTGCTGTTTCATCACCTGAACTCTCGCTCTTTAAGCCCCTGAACATTTCGTTTTATCCTCTGAACTCTCTCTGTTATATCTCCTGAATTCTAGCTATTTTATCTCCCAAACTCTTGCTGTTTTATCCCTGAACACTCACTGTTTAATCCCCTGAACAATCACTGTTTTATCCCATGAATTCAAGCTGTTTTACCCCCTGAATTCTTACTGTTTTATCCGCTGAATTCTTGCTATTTTATCCCCTGAACACTTGCTGCATTATCTCCTGAACGCTCACTGTTTTATCCCCTGAACTCTCACTGCTTTATCCCCTGAACTCTCACTGTTTTATCCCCTGAATAATTGCTGTTTTGTCCCCTGAACTCTTGCTGCTTATACCCAGAATCTTTGCAGTTTTATTTCCTGAACTCTCGCTGTTTTATCTCCTAAACGTTTGCTGTTTTATTCCTGAAATCTCACTGTTTTGTCCCCTGAACACTCACTGTTCTATAACCTGAATCCTTGCTGTTTCATTCCCTGAACTCTTGTTGGTTTATCCGCAGAATTTTTGCAGTTTTATCTCCAGATCTCTTGCTGTTTTATCTCCTGAGCTATTGCTGTTTCATCCCCTGAATACTCTCTGTTTTATCTCCAGAACTATCTCTGAATATCTACTGAACACTCTGGTTTATCCCCTGAACTCTCTCTGTTTTACCTCCTGAACTCTCGCTATTTTATCTCCCAAACTCCTGATGATTTATCCATGAATGCTCATTGTTTTATCCCCTGAACTTTCACTGTTTTATCCCATGAATCCTTTCTGTTTTACCCCTGAATTCTTGTCGTTTTATCCCCTGAACTCTCAGTGTTTTATCCCCTGAACACTCTATTTTAACCGCAGAATTCTTGCTGTTTTATCTCCTGAATTCTTGCTGTTTCATCCACTGAATTCTTGCTCTACCATCCCTTGAATGCTTGCTGTTTTATCCACTGACCTCTCACTGCTTTATCACCTGAATTCTTGCTCTTTTATCCCGTGAACACTCTCTGTTTTATCTCCTGAACTCTGGCTGTATTATCTCCTGAACTCTCAAGATTTTTTCTCCTGAACTCTCTCTGCTTTTTCTCCTGAAATCTCACTGTTTTATCTCTTGAACTTTGTCTGCTTTATCACTGAGCTCTCACTGTTTTACCCCCTGAATTCTTTCTGTTTTATCCCCTGAACGCTCTCTGTTTTATCCCCTCTACTCTCACTGTTTTATCTCCTGAACTCTTGCTGTTTTATCCCTGAATGCTCACTGTTTTATGCCCTGAACTCTCACTGTTTTATGCCATGAATTCTAATTATTTTTCCCCCTGAAGTCATGCTGTTTTATCCCCTGAATTCTTGCTATTTTATCCCCTGAAAAATTGTTGCATTATCTCCTGAAAGCCCACTGTTTTATCCCCTGAACTCTCGCTGTTTTATCCCCTGGATTCTTGCTGTTTATACGCGGAATTTTTGCTGTTTTATTTCCTGAGCTCTCGTTGTTTTATCTCCCGAACTCTCAAGGTTTTTTCTCCTGACCTCTCTCTGCTTTATCTCCTGACCTCTCACTGTTTTTTCTCTTGAACTTTGGCAGTTTGATCCCCTGAACTCTCGCTGTTTTATCCCTTGAACTGACGGTGCTTTATCACCTGAATTGTTGCTCTTTTATCCCCTGAACTCTCACTGCTTTATCTGTTGAGCTTTCACTGTTTTATCCCCAGAACTTTTGAAATTTTAACTCCTGAACACTCGCTGTTCTATCTCCTGAACTTTTGCTGTTTTATCCCCAGAACACTCTGTTTTATCTCCTGAACTCTCTCTGTTTTATCCCAACTATTCTCAAAGTTTTATCCCCTGAACTCTTGCTATTTTATCTCCCAAACTCTTGCATTTATATCCCTGAACTCTCTGTTTTATCTGCTGAACTCTCACAGTTTTATCACCAGAAACCTTGTGGTTTCATCACCTGAACTCTCAGTGTTTTATCCCCTGAACACTCTATTTGATCACCGGAATTCTTGCTGTTTTATCTCCTGTTCTCTCTCTGTTGTATCCCCTGAACTCTCATTGCTTTATCCCATTATTTCTTGATGCTACATCCCCTGAATTATTGCTGTTTCTTCACGTCAACTCTTGTTGTTTTATCGCCTGAATTCTTGCTATTTTATCTCCCAAACTCTTGCTCTTTCATCCCTGAACTCTCACTGTTTGAACCCTGAATCCTTGCTGTTTCATCCCCTGAATTCGTGCAGTTTCATCCCCTGAATTCTTGCTGTATCATCCCCAGAATGCTCGCTATTTTATCCACTGAACTCTCACCGCTTTTCCACTTGAATTCATGCTCTTGTATCCTCTGAACTCGCACTGTTTTATCTCCTGAACATTCTGTTTTGTCCGCTGAACACACTGTTTTATCGCCTGAACACTCTCTGTTTTATCCCCTGAACAATCTCTGTTTTATCTACTGAACTCTTGCTATTTTATCTCCCAAGCTCTTGCTGTTTATCCCTGAACTCTCACTGTTTTAAACCCGAATTCTTGCTATTTTATCCCATGAATTCTTGCTGTTTCACTGCCTGAACTCTCGCTCTTTTATCCCCTGAACACTCTGTTTTATCCCCTGAACTCTCTCTGTTTGATCCCACAAATTGTCGCTGTTTTACCCGCTGAATTCTTGCTTTTTCATCCCCTGAAATCTTTCTATTTTATCCCCTGAATTCTTGCTGCATTATCTCCTGAACTCTCACTGCATTATCCCTTGAACTCTCACTGTTTTATCTCCTGAATACTTGCTGTTTTATCCCCTGAACTCTTGCTGTTTATACCCAGATTTTTTGCAGTTTTATACGCTGAACTCCCTCTGCTTTATCTCCTGAACACTCGCTGTTTTGTCTCCCATGATCTTGCTCTTTTATCCCTGAACTCTCACTGCTTTAACCCCGAATTCTTGCTGTTTTATCCCATGAATTCTTGCTGTTTCATCGCCTGAACTCTTGCTCTTTTATCCCCTGAACACTCTGTTTTATCCCCAAACTGTCACTGTTTGCTCCCACGAATTCTTGCTGTTTTACCCCCTGAATTCTTGCTGTTTCATCCCCTGAATTCTTGCTATTTTATCCCCTGAACTCTCGCTGCATTATCTCCTGAATGCTCACTGTTTTATCCCCTGAACTCTCATTGATTTATCCGCTGAACTCTCATTGTTTTATCCACAGAATTTTGGCACTTTTATCTTCATAACTCTTGCTGTTTTATCTACTGAACTCTCACTGTTTTTTCTCCTGAACTCTCTCTGTTTGTCTACTGAACTCTCGCTATATTATCTTCCAAACTCTGGCTGTTTCACCCCTGATCTCTCGCTGCTTTATCCTTGAACTCTCATTGTTTTAACTCCTGGATTCTTGCTGTTTTATCTCATGTATTCTTGCTGTTTCATCCCCTGAACTCTCGCTGTTTGATCCCCTGAACACTCTGTTTTATCCCCTGAACTCTCTCTGTTTTATCTCCTGAACTCAAGCTATTTTATCTCCCAAACTCTTGCTGTCTTTTTCTCTGAACTCTCACTGCTTTTTCACTTGTATTCTTGCTCTTTTATCCCCTGAACTCCCTCTGTTTTATCTGCTGAACACTCTGTTTTGTCCTCTGAATAGACTGTTTTATCTCCTGAAAATGCTCTGTTTTATCACCTGATCACTCTCTATTTTCACTTGAACTCTCGCTATTTTATCTCCCAAGCACTTGCTGCATTATCTCCTGAACGCTCATTGTTTTATCCCCTGAACTCTCACTGTTTTATCCCCTGAATACTTGCTGTTTTATCCCAAGAACTCTTGCTGTTTATACCCAGAATTTTTGCAGATTTATTTCCTGAACTCTCGCTGTTTTATCTCCTACACTTTCACTGTTTTTTCTCTTGAGCTCCCTCTGCTTTATCTCCTGATCTCTCGCTGTTTTATCTCCCAAACTCTTGCTGTTTTATCCCCTGAACTCTCGCTGTTTTCTCCACTGAACTCTCACTGCTTTATCACCTGAATTCTTGCTCTTTTATCTCCTGAGCTCTCTCTTTATTTTATCCCCTGAACACTCTGTTTATCCCATGAACTCTCTCTATTTTATCACCCAAGCTCTTGCTGTTTTTTCCCTGAACTCTCACTGCTTTACCCCCGAATCCTTGCTGCTTTATCCCATGTATTCTTGTTGTTTCATCACCTGAACCTTCGCTCTGTTATTCCCTGAACAGTCTGTTTTATCCTCTGAACTCTCTCTGTTTTATCTCCTGAACTCTCTCTGTTTTATCACCTCTACTCTCAATGTTTTCTCTACTGAACTTTCGCTATTTTATTTCCCAAGATCTTGCTGTTTTGTCCATGAACGCTCAGTGTTTTGTCCCCTGAACTCTCACGCTTGTATTTGCTGTTTTATCCCTTGAATTCTTGCTGCATTATCTCCTGAACGCTCACTGTTTTATCCCCTGAACTCTTACTGATATATCCGCTGAACTCTCACTGTTTTATATACAGAATTTTGGCACTTTTATCTCCATAACTCTCGCTGTTTTATCTACTGAACTCTCTCTGTTTTTTTCTCTTGAACTCTCTCTGTTTGTCTACTGAACTCTCACTGTTTTATCTCCCAAACTCTTGCTGTTTTATCCCCTGAACTCTCGCTGCTTTATTCCTTGAACTCTCACTGTTTACCCCCAGGATACTTGCTGTTATATCCACTGAACTCTCATTGTTTTATCTCCTGAATTCTTGCTGTTTTATCTCATGTATTCTTGCTGTTTCATCGCCTGAACTCTCACTGTTTGATCCCCTGAAAACTCTGTTTTATCCCCTGAACTCTCTCTGTTTTATCTCCTGAACTCAAGCTATTTTATCTCCCAAACTCTTGCTGTTTTATCCATGAACGCTCACTATTTTATCCCCTGAATTCATGCTTTTTTATCCCCTGAACTCTTGCTGCATTATCTCCTGAACGCTCACTGTTTTATCCTGTGAACTCTCTCTATTTTTCTCCGGAACTCTCGCTATTTTATTTCCCAAGCTCTAGCTTTTTTATTCCTGAACTCTCAATGTTTTACCCCCGAATTCTTGCTGTTTTATCCCATGTATTCTTGTTGTTTCATTGCCTGAACTCTCACTCTGTTATCCCCTGAACGGTCTGTTTTATCCTCTGAACTCTCTGTTTTATCTCCAAAACTCTCGCTGTTTCATCTCCCAAACTCTTGCTGTTTTATCCCCTGAACTCTCGCTATTTTATCTGCTGAGCTCTCATTGTTTTATCCCCAGAATGTTTGCCATTTTAACTCCTGAACACTCGCTGTTTTATCTCTTGAAATCTTCCTCGTTTATCCCCTGAACTCTCACTGCTTTATCCCCTGAACTCTCTCTGTTTTATCCCCTGAATACTTGCTGTTTTATCCCAAGAACTCTTGCTGTTTATACCCAGAATTTTTGCAGATTTATTTCCTGAACTCTCGCTGTTTTATCTCCAGAACTTTCACTGTTTTTTCTCTTGAACTCCCTCTGCTTTATCTCCTGATCTCTCGCTGTTTTATCTCCCAAACTCTTGCTGTTTTATCCGCTGAACTCTCGCTGTTTTCTCCACTGAACTCTCACTGCTTTATCACCTGAATTCTTGCTCTTTTATCTCCTGAGCTCTCTCTTTATTTTATCCCCTGAACACTCTGTTTATCCCATGAACTCTCTCTATTTTATCACCCAAGCTCTTGCTGTTTTTTCCCTGAACTCTCACTGCTTTACCCCGAATCCTTGCTGCTTTATCCCATGTATTCTTGTTGTTTCATCACCTGAACCTTCGCTCTGTTATTCCCTGAACAGTCTGTTTTATCCTCTGAACTCTCTCTGTTTTATCTCCTGAACTCTCTCTGTTTTATCACCTCTACTCTCAATGTTTTCTCTACTGAACTTTCGCTATTTTATTTCCCAAGATCTTGCTGTTTTGTCCGTGAACGCTCAGTGTTTTGTCCCCTGAACTCTCACGCTTGTATTTGCTGTTTTATCCCTTGAATTCTTGCTGCATTATCTCCTGAACGCTCACTGTTTTATCCCCTGAACTCTTACTGACATATCCGCTGAACTCTCACTGTTTTATATACAGAATTTTGGCACTTTTATCTCCATAACTCTCGCTGTTTTATCTACTGAACTCTCTCTGTTTTTTTCTCTTGAACTCTCTCTGTTTGTCTACTGAACTCTCACTGTTTTATCTCCCAAACTCTTGCTGTTTTATCCCCTGAACTCTCGCTGCTTTATTCCTTGAACTCTCACTGTTTACCCCCAGGATACTTGCTGTTATATCCACTGAACTCTCACTGTTTTATCTCCTGAATTCTTGCTGTTTTATCTCATGTATTCTTGCTGTTTCATCGCCTGAACTCTCGCTGTTTGATCCCCTGAAAACTCTGTTTTATCCCCTGAACTCTCTCTGTTTTATCTCCTGAACTCAAGCTATTTTATCTCCCAAACTCTTGCTGTTTTATCCATGAACGCTCACTATTTTATCCCCTGAATTCATGCTTTTTTATCCCCTGAACTCTTGCTGCATTATCTCCTGAACGCTCACTGTTTTATCCTGTGTACTCTCTCTATTTTTCTCCGGAACTCTCGCTATTTTATTTCCCAAGCTCTAGCTTTTTTATTCCTGAACTCTCAATGTTTTACCCCCGAATTCTTGCTGTTTTATCCCATGTATTCTTGTTGTTTCATTGCCTGAACTCTCACTCTGTTATCCCCTGAACGGTCTGTTTTATCCTCTGAACTCTCTGTTTTATCTCCAAAACTCTCGCTGTTTCATCTCCCAAACTCTTGCTGTTTTATCCCCTGAACTCTCGCTATTTTATCTGCTGAACTCTCATTGTTTTATCCCCAGAATGTTTGCCATTTTAACTCCTGAACACTCGCTGTTTTATCTCTTGAAATCTTCCTCTTTTATCCCCTGAACTCTCACTGCTTTATCCCCTGAACTCTCTCTGTTTTATCCCCTGAATACTTGCTGTTTTATCCACTGAACTCTTGCTGTTTATACCCAGAATTTTTGCAGATTTATTTCCTGAACTCTCGCTGTTTTATCTCCTGAACTTTCACTGTTTTTTCTCTTGAACTCCCTCTGCTTTATCTCCTGATCTCTCGCAGTTTTATCTCCCAAACTCTTGCTGTTTTATCCGCTGAACTCTCGCTGTTTTCTCCACTGAACTCTCACTGCTTTGTCACCTGAATTCTTGCTCTTTTATCTCCTGAGCTCTCTCTCTATTTTATCCCCTGAAGACTCTGTTTATCCCATGAACTCTCTCTATTTTATCACCCAAGCTCTTGCTGTTTTTTCCCTGAACTCTCACTGCTTTACCCCCGAATTCTTGCTGTTTTATCCCATGTATTCTTGTTGTTTCATCACCTGAACTCTCGCTCTGTTATTCCCTGAACAGTCTGTTTTATCCTCTGAACTCTCTGTTTTATATCCTGAACTCTCGCTGTTTCATCTCTCAAACTCTTGCTTCTTTATCCCCTGAACTCTCGCTATTTTATCTGTTAAACTCTCATAGTTTTATCCCCAGAATGTTTGCCATTTTAACTCCTGAACACTCGCTGTTTTATCTCTTGAACTCTTGCTCTTTTATCCCCTGAACTCTCGCTGTTGTATCCCCTGAACACCTTTTATTTTATCTCCTGAACTCTCTCTGTTTTATCACCTCTACTCTCAATGTTTTCTCTACTGAACTCTTTCTATTTTATTTCCCAAGATCTTGCTGTTTTGTCCGTGAACGCTCAGTGTTTTGTCCCCTGAACTCTCACGCTTGTATTTGCTGTTTTATCCCTTGAATTCTTGCTGCATTATCTCCTGAACGCTCACTGTTTTATCCCCTGAACTCTTACTGATATATCCGCTGAACTCTCACTGTTTTATATACAGAATTTTGGCACTTTTATCTCCATAACTCTCGCTGTTTTATCTACTGAACTCTCTCTGTTTTTTCTCCTGAACTCTCTCTGTTTGTCTACTGAACTCTCATTGTTTTATCTCCCAAACTCTTGCTGTTTTATCCCCTGAACTCTCGCTGCTTTATTCCTTGAACTCTCACTGTTTACCCCCAGGATACTTGCTGTTATATCCACTGAACTCTCACTGTTTTATCTCCTGAATTCTTGCTGTTTTATCTCATGTATTCTTGCTGTTTCATCGCCGGAACTCTCGCTGTTTGATCCCCTGAAAACTCTGTTTTATCCCCTGAACTCTCTCTGTTTTATCTCCTGAACTCAAGCTAGTTTATCTCCCAAACTCTTGCTGTTTTATCCATGAACGCTCACTGTTTTATCCCCTGAATTCATGCTTTTTTATCCCCTGAACTCTTGCTGCATTATCTCCTGATCGCTCACTGTTTTATCCTGTGAACTCTCTCTATTTTTCTCCGGAACTCTCGCTATTTTATTTCCCAAGCTCTAGCTTTTTTATTCCTGAACTCTCAATGTTTTACCCCCGAATTCTTGCTGTTTTATCCCATGTATTATTGTTGTTTCATTGCCTGAACTCTCACTCTGTTATCCCCTGAACAGTCTGTTTTATCCTCTGAACTCTCTGTTTTATCTCCAAAACTCTCGCTGTTTCATCTCCCAAACTCTTGCTGTTTTATCCCCTGAACTCTCGCTATTTTATCTGCTGAACTCTCATTGTTTTATCCCCAGAATGTTTGCCATTTTAACTCCTGAACACTCGCTGTTTTATCTCTTGAACTCTTCCTCTTTTATCCCCTGAACTCTCACTGCTTTATCCCCTGAACTCTCTCTGTTTTATCCCCTGAATACTTGCTGTTTTATCCACTGAACTCTTGCTGTTTATACCCAGAATTTTTGCAGATTTATTTCCTGAACTCTCGCTGTTTTATCCTGAACTTTCACTGTTTTATCTCTTGAACTCTCTTTGCTTTTTCTCCTGATCTCTCGCTGCTTTATCTCACAAACCCTTGCTGTTTTATCCCCTGAACTCTCACTGTTTTCTCCACTGAACTCTCACTGCTTTGTCACCTGAATTCTTGGTCTTTTATTTCCTGAGCTCTCTCTCTATTTTATCTCCTGAACACTCTGTTTATCTCATGAACTCTCTCTATTTTATTTCCCGAACTCTCGCTATTTTATCTCCCAAACTCGTGCTGTTTTATCCCTGAACTCTCACTGATTTAACCACGAATTCTTGCTGTTTTATCCCCTGAATTCTTGCAGTTTCATTCCCTGAATTCTTGTTGTATCATCCCCTGATCACTTGCCATTTTAGCCACTGAACTCTCCCTGCTTTTTCACCTGTATTCTTGCTCTTTTATCCCCTGAACTCCCTCTGTTTTATCTCCTGAACACTCAGTTTTGTCCTCTGAACAGACTGCTTTATCTCCTGAACACGCTCTGTTTTATCCCCTGATCACTCTCTACTTTATCTCCTGAACTCTCGCTATTTTATGTCCCAAGCTCTTGCTGTTTTATCCTTGAACTCTCACTGTTTTACCCCTAAATTATTGCTGTTTCATCACCTGAACTCTTGCTCTTTTATCCCCTGAACACTCTGTTTTATCACCGAACTCTCACGGTTTGATCCCACGAATTCTAGCTTTTTTACCCCCAGAATTCTTGTTGTTTTATCCCCTGAATTATTGCTATTTTATCCCCTGAACTCTTGCTGCATTAGCTCCTGAACGCTCATTGTTTTTTTCCCCTGAACTCTCACTGCTTTATCCCCTGAACTCTCACTGTTTTTTCCCCTGAATACTTGCTGTTTTATCCCCTGAACTCTTGCTGTTTATACGCAGAATTTTTGCAGATTTATTTCCTGAACTCTCACTGTTTTATCTCCTGAACTTTCACTGTTTTTTCTCTTGAACTCTCTCTGCTTTATCTCCTGATCTCTCGCTGTTTCATCTCCCAAGCTCTTGCTGCTTTATACCCTGAACTCTCGCTATTTGATCTGTTGAACTCTCATTGTTTTATCCTGGGAATGTTTGTCCTTTTATGTCCTGAACACTCGCTATTTTATCCCCGATCTCTTGATGCATTATCTCCTGACCGCACACTGTTTTTTCCCCTGAACTCTTACTGCTTCATTGTTTTATCCCCTGAATTCTAGCTGTATCATTGCCTGAACAATCCCTCTTTTATCCATTGAACTCTCACTGCTTTTTCACCTGAATTCTTGCTCTTTTATCTCCTGAGCTCTCACTTTTTTTGTCTCCTGAACACTCTCTGTTTTATCTCCTAAACTCTCACTATTTTATCTCCCAAACTCTTACTATTTTATCCCTGAACTCTTACTGTTTTAACCCCGAATTCTTGCTGTTTTATCCCCTGAATTGTTGCATTTTTGTCCCCTGAATTCTTGGTGTATCATCCCATGAACGTTCGCTGTTTTATCCACTGAACTCTCACCGCTTTTTCAATTGAATTCTTGCTCTTTTATCCCCTGAACTCTCTCTGTTTGATCTCCTGAACACTCTCTGTTTTATCCCATGAACACTCTCTGTTTTATCTCCTGAACACTCGCTATGTTATCTCCCATGCTCTTGCTCTTTTATCCCTGAACTCTCACTGTTTTAACCCCGAATTCTTGCTGTTTTAACCCATGAATTCTTGCTGTTTCATCGCCTGAACTCTCACTCTTTTATCCCCTGAACACTCTGTTTTATCCCCAAACTGTCACTGTTTGCTCCCACGAATTCTTGCTGTTTTACCCCCTGAATTCTTGCTGTTTCATCCCCTGAATTCTTGCTATTTTATCCCCTGAACTCTCGCTGCATTATCTCCTGAATGCTCACTGTTTTGTCCCCTGAACTCTCACTGATTTATCCGCTGAACTCTCACTGTTTTATCCACAGAATTTTGGCACTTTTATCTCCATAACTCTCGCTGTTTTATCTACTGAACTCTCACTGTTTTTTTCTCCTGAGCTCTCTCTGTTTGTCTACTGACCTCTCGCTATTTTATCTCCCACACTCTTGTTGCTTTATCCCCTGAACTCTCACTGCTTTATCCCTTGAACTCTCACTGTTTTATCCCCAGAATTCTTGTTGTTTTATCCACTGAATTCTTGCTGTTTTATCTCCTGAGCTCTCTCTCTATTTAATCCCCTGAACCCTCGCTGTTTTATCTCCGGACCACTCTCTGTTTCATCTCCTGAACTCTCTGTTTCATCTCCTGAAAACTCAGAGTCTTATCCCCTGAACACTCCCTATTTTATTTCCTGAACTCTCCCTGTTTTATCCGCTGAATCTCTCGCTGTTTTATCTCTTGAGCTCTCTCTGTTTTATCAACTGAACTCTCACTAGTTTATCTCCCAAACTTTTGCTGTTTTATCCCTGAATGCTCACTGTTTTATCCCTTGAACTCTCACTGTTTTACAGCATGAATTCTAGCTATTTTGCCCCTGAATTCTTGCTGGTTTAACCCCTGAATTTTGGCTATTTTATCCCCTGAAAAATTGCTGCATTATCTCCTGAACTCCCACTGTTTCATCCCTGGAACTCTGAGTGCTTTATCCTCTAAACTCTCACTATTTTTGCTCTTGAACGCTAGCTTTTTAAACTCAAAAAATCTTGCTGTTTTATTACTGAACTCTCATTGTTTTATCTGCTGAACTCTCTCTGTTTGAACCCCTCAACTCTCACAGTTTTATCGCCGGATATCTGTGGTATCATCAACCGAACTCTGGGTGTTTTATCCCCTGAACACTCTATATTATCACCAGAGTTCTTGCTGTTACATCTCCTGAGCATGCTCTGTTGATCTCCTGAACCCTCGGTATTTATCTTCCAAATTTTTACAGTTTTATCCCTGAACTCTTAGTTTTATCCTGTGAACACTCATTGTTTTATCCCCGATCAATCCCTATTTTAGTTTCTGAACTCTCCCTGTTTTATCCCCTGAAACTCTCGCTATTTTATCTCTTGAGCTCTCTATCTTTTATCCCCTGAACACTCACTGTTTTATCCCCTGATTTCTTGTTGTTTTATCCCCTGTATTCTTGCTATTTCATCGCTGGAACTCTCGTTGTTTTATTCCCTGAACAGTTTGTTTTATCTCCTGGATTCTTGCTGTTTACCTCCTGAGTGCTCTCTCTTTTATCTCCTGAACTCTCGCTATGCTATCTCCCAAAATCTTGCTATTTTATCCCTGAACTCTCATTGTTTTATCCCCTGAACACTTACTGTTTTAAACCCTTAATTTCGGAGGTTTTAACTCCTGAACTCTCACTGCTTTATCTCCTAAACTCTCACTCTTTTCCCCCTGAACTCTCACTGATTTATCCCCTGAACTCTTGTTGTTTTATCCACTGAACTGTCATTCTTTCATCCCCTGAACTCACGCTGTTTTATCTCCCAAACTGACTGTCTTATCCCGTGAATTCTTGCTGTTTTCTCCCCTGTATTCTTGCTGTTTAGTCTCCTGAACTGTCTCTGTTTTATCCCTAGAACTCTCGTTGTGTTATCTCGAGAGTTCTTGCTGTAACATCTCCTGAACTAGCGCTCTTTTATCCTTTGAACTGACACTGCTTTATCCCCTGAATGCTTGCTCTTTTATCCCCTGAAATCTCGCTGTTTTATCCGTTGAACTCTCACTGTTTCATCCCCTGAACTCTCGCTGTTTTATCTCTGCACCACTCTCTGTTTCATCTCCTGAACTCTCTGTTTCATCTCCTGAAAACTCACTGTTTTATCCCCTGAACACTCCCTATTTTATTTCCTGAACTCTCCCTGTTTTATCCGCTGAATCTCTCGCTGTTTTATCTCTTGAGCTCTCTCTGTTTTATCCACTGAACTCTCGCTATTTTATCTCCCAAACGTTTGCTGTTTTTATCCCTGAATGCTCACAGTTTTATCCCTTGAACTCTCACAGTTTTACAACATGAATTCTAGCTATTTTGCCGCTGAATTCTTGCTGTTTTATCCCCTGAATTCTGGCTATTTTATCCCCTGAAAAATTACTGCATTATTTCCTGAACTCCCACTGTTTCATCCCCGGAACACTCAATGCTTTATCCTCTGAACTCTCACTGTTTTAGCTCTTGAACGCTAGCTATTTAAACTCACAAACTCTTGCTGTTTAATCCCTGAACTCTCATTGTTTTATCCGCTGAACGCTCTCTGTTTCAACCCTTCAACTCTCACAGTTTTATCCACGGAAATCTTGTGGTATCATCACCTGATCTCTGGGCGTTTTATCCCCTGAACACTCTATATTATCACCAGAATTCTTGCTGTTACATCTCCTGAGCACGCTCTGTTGATCTCCTGAACGCTCGGTATTTTATCTTCCAAATTTTTACAGCTTTATCCCTGAACTCCTAGTTTTATCCCCTGAATACTCACTGTTTTATCCCCTGACCACACCCTATTTTAGTTTTTGAACTCTCCCTGTTTTATCCCCTGAAACTCTCGCTACTTTATCTCTTGAGCTCTCTCTGTTTTATCCCCTGAACACTCACTGTTTTATTTGCCCTGATTTCTTGTTGTTTTATCCCCTGTATTCTTGCTATTTCATCGCTTGAACACTCGCTATTTTATTCCCTGAACAGTCTGTTTTATCTCCTGGATTCTTGTTGTTTTACCTTCTGAGCGCTCTCTGTTTTATCTCCTGAACTCTCGCTATTCTATCTCCCAAAATCTTGCTTTTTTATCCCTGAACTCTCATCGTTTTATCCCCTGAACACTTACTGTTTTAAACCCTGAATTTCTAAGGGTTTAACTCCTGAACTCTCACTGCTTTATCTCCTAAACTCTCACTCTTTTCCCCCTGAACTCTCACTGATTTATCTCCTGAACTCTTGTTGTTTTATCCCCTGAAATGTCGCTCTTCCATCCCCTGAACTCTCGCTGTTTTATCTCCCAAACTCACTGTTTTATCCCGTGAATGCTTGCTGTTTTCTCCCCTGTATTCTTGCTGTTTTGTCTCCTGAACTTTCTGTTTCATCCCCAGAACTCTTGCTGTTTTATCTCGTGGGTTCTTGCTGTATTATCTCCTGAACTAGCGCTCTTTTATCCTTTGAACTCACACTGCTTTATTCCCTTAATGCTTGCTCTTTTTTTCCCCTGAAATCTCGCTGTTTTATCCGTTGAACACTCACTGTTTCATCCCCTGAATCTCGCTGTTTTATCTTTGGACAACTCTCTGTTTCATCTCCTGAACTCTCTGTTTCATCTCCTGAACACTCACTGTTTTATCCCCTGAACACTCCCTATTTTATTTCCTGAACTCTCCCTGTTTTATCCGCTGAATCTCTCGCTGTTTTATCTCTTGAGCTCTCTCTGTTTTATCCACTGAACTCTCGCTATTTTATCTCCCAAACATTTGCTGTTTAATCCCTGAATGCTCACTGTTTTATCCCTTGAACTCTCACGGTTTTACAACATGAATTCTAGCTATTTTGCCGCTGAATTCTTGCTGTTTAATCCCCAGAATTCTGGCTATTTTATCCCCTGAAAAATTGCTGCATTATCTCCTGAACTCCCACTGTTTTATCCCCGGAACTCTCAATGCTTTATCCTCTGAACTCTCCCTGTTTTAGCTCTTGAATGCTAGCTATTTAAACTCAGAAGCTCTTGCTGTTTTATCCCTGAACTCTCATTGTTTTATCGGCTGAACTCTCTCTGTTTCATCCCCTCAAATCTCACAGTTTTTTCCCCGGAAATCTTGTGGTATCATCACCTGAACTCTGGGCGTTTTATCCCCTGAACACTCTATATTATCACCAGAATTCTGGCTGTTACATCTCCTGAGCATGCTCTGTTGATCTCCTGAACCCTCGGTATTTATCTTCCAAATTTTTACAGTTTTATCCCTGAACTCTTAGTTTTATCCCGTGAACACTCATTGTTTTATCCCCGATCAATCCCTATTTTAGTTTCTGAACTCTCCCTGTTTTATCCCCTGAAACTCTCGCTATTTTATCTCTTGAGCTCTCTATCTTTTATCCCCTGAACACTCACTGTTTTATCCCCTGATTTCTTGTTGTTTTATCCCCTGTATTCTTGCTATTTCATCGCTGGAACTCTCGTTGTTTTATTCCCTGAACAGTTTGTTTTATCTCCTGGATTCTTGCTGTTTACCTCCTGAGTGCTCTCTCTTTTATCTCCTGAACTCTCGCTATGCTATCTCCCAAAATCTTGCTATTTTATCCCTGAACTCTCATCGTTTTATCCCCTGAACACTTACTGTTTTAAACCCTTAATTTCGGAGGTTTTAACTCCTGAACTCTCACTGCTTTATCTCCTAAACTCTCACTCTTTTCCCCCTGAACTCTCACTGATTTATCCCCTGAACTCTTGTTGTTTTATCCACTGAACTGTCACTCTTTCATCCCCTGAACTCACGCTGTTTTATCTCCCAAACTGACTGTCTTATCCCGTGAATTCTTGCTGTTTTCTCCCCTGTATTCTTGCTGCTTAGTCTCCTGAACTGTCTCTGTTTTATCCCTAGAACTCTCGTTGTGTTATCTCGAGAGTTCTTGCTGTAACATCTCCTGAACTAGCGCTCTTTTATCCATTGAACTCGCACTGCTTTATCCCCTGAATGCTTGCTCTTTTATCCCTGAACTCTCGCTGCTTTATCACTTGAACTCTCACAGTTTGATCCCCTGAACTCTCGCTGTTTTATCTCTGCACCACTCTCTGTTTCATCTCCTGAACTCTCTGTTTCATCTCCTGAAAACTCACTGTTTTATCCCCTGAACACTCCCTATTTTATTTCCTGAACTCTCCCTGTTTTATCCGCTGAATCTCTCGCTGTTTTATCTCTTGAGCTCTCTCTGTTTTATCCACTGAACTCTCGCTATTTTATCTCCCAAACGTTTGCTGTTTTATCCCTGAATGCTCACAGTTTTATCCCTTGAACTCTCACAGTTTTACAACATGAATTCTAGCTATTTTGCCGCTGAATTCTTGCTATTTTATCCCCTGAATTCTGGCTATTTTATCCCCTGAAAAATTACTGCATTATTTCCTGAACTCCCACTGTTTCATCCCCGGAACACTCAATGCTTTATCCTCTGAACTCTCACTGTTTTAGCTCTTGAACGCTAGCTATTTAAACTCACAAACTCTTGCTGTTTAATCCCTGAACTCTCATTGTTTTATCCGCTGAACGCTCTCTGTTTCAACCCTTCAACTCTCACAGTTTTATCCACGGAAATCTTGTGGTATCATCACCTGATCTCTGGGCGTTTTATCCCCTGAACACTCTATATTATCACCAGAATTCTTGCTGTTACATCTCCTGAGCACGCTCTGTTGATCTCCTGAACGCTCGGTATTTTATCTTCCAAATTTTTACAGCTTTATCCCTGAACTCTTAGTTTTATCCCCTGAATACTCACTGTTTTATCCCCTGACCACACCCTATTTTAGTTTTTGAACTCTCCCTGTTTTATCCCCTGAAACTCTCGCTACTTTATCTCTTGAGCTCTCTCTGTTTTATCCCTGAACACTCACTGTTTTATTTGCCCTGATTTCTTGTTGTTTTATCCCCTGTATTCTTGCTATTTCATCGCTTGAACACTCGCTATTTTATTCCCTGAACAGTCTGGTTTTATCTCCTGGATTCTTGTTGTTTTACCTTCTGAGCGCTCTCTGTTTTATCTCCTGAACTCTCGCTATTCTATCTCCCAAAAATCTTGCTTTTTTATCCCTGAACTCTCATCGTTTTATCCCCTGAACACTTACTGTTTTAAACCCTGAATTTCTAAGGGTTTAGCTCCTGAACTGTCACTGCTTTATCTCCTAAACTCTCACTCTTTTCCCCCTGAACTCTCACTGATTTATCTCCTGAACTCTTGTTGTTTTATCCCCTGAAATGTCGCTCTTCCATCCCCTGAACTCTCGCTGTTTTATCTCCCAAACTCACTGTTTTATCCCGTGAATGCTTGCTGTTTTCTCCCCTGTATTCTTGCTGTTTTGTCTCCTGAACTTTCTGTTTCATCCCCAGAACTCTTGCTGTTTTATCTCGTGGGTTCTTGCTGTATTATCTCCTGAACTAGCGCTCTTTTATCCTTTGAACTCACACTGCTTTATTCCCTTAATGCTTGCTCTTTTTTTCCCCCTGAAATCTCGCTGTTTTATCCGTTGAACACTCACTGTTTCATCCCCTGAATCTCGCTGTTTTATCTTTGGACAACTCTGTTTCATCTCCTGAACTCTCTGTTTCATCTCCTGAACACTCACTGTTTTAGCCCCTGAACACTCCCTATTTTATTTCCTGAACTCTCCCTGTTTTATCCGCTGAATCTCTCGCTGTTTTATCTCTTGAGCTCTCTCTGTTTTATCCACTGAACTCTCGCTATTTTATCTCCCAAACTTTTGCTGTTTAATCCCTGAATGCTCACTGTTTTATCCCTTGAACTCTCACGGTTTTACAACATGAATTCTAGCTATTTTGCCGCTGAATTCTTGCTGTTTAATCCCCAGAATTCTGGCTATTTTATCCCCTGAAAAATTGCTGCATTATCTCCTGAACTCCCACTGTTTTATCCCGGAACTCTCAATGCTTTATCCTCTGAACTCTCCCTGTTTTAGCTCTTGAATGCTAGCTATTTAAACTCAGAAACTCTTGCTGTTTTATCCCTGAACTCTCATTGTTTTATCGGCTGAACTCTCTCTGTTTCATCCCCTCAACTCTCACAGTTTTTTCCCCGGAAATCTTGTGGTATCATCACCTGAACTCTGGGCGTTTTATCCCCTGAACACTCTATATTATCACCAGAATTCTGGCTGTTACATCTCCTGAGCATGCTTTGTTGATCTCCTGAACCCTCGGTATTTTATCTTCCAAATTTTTACTGTTTTATCTCTGAACTCTCAGTTTTATCCTGTGAATACTCACTGTTTTATCCCATTAATTCTTGCTATTTTATCCCGACTTCTTGCTGTTTTATCAATCTACTCTTGTTGTTTTATCCCCAGAATTTTTGCAGTTTTATCTCCTGACCTCTTGATGTTTTATTTCCTGAACTCTCTCTGTTTTATCTAGTGATCTTTCGTTGTTTTAAATCCCCAACTCATGCTGTTTTATCCCCTAAACTCTCGCTGTTTTATCCCTTGAACTCTCACAGTTTTATCCACTTAATTGTTGCTGTTTGATCCCCTGAACTCTGGCTGTTTTACCTCCTGAATTCTTGCTGTATCATCCCCTGAACTCTTGCTGTCTTATGCCTTGAACTCTCAGTGCTTTATAACCTGAACTCTCACTGTTTTATCTCCGGACCACTCTCTGTTTCATCTTCTGAACACTCACTGTTTTATCAGCTGACGACTCCCTATTTTACTTTCTGAACTTTCCCTGTTTTGTCAACTGAATCTCTCGCTATTTTATCTCTTGAGCTCTCTCTGTTTTATCCACTGAACTCTCGCTATTATATCTCCCAAACTCGTGCTGTTTTATCCCAGAACTCACACTGTTTTATCCCCGAACCCTCCATATTTTATTTCCTGAACTCTCCCTGCTTTATCCATTGAATCTCACGCTGTTTTATCTCCTGAACGCTCTCTGCTTTATCTCCTGAACTCTCGCAGCTTTATCTCCTGAACTCCCACTGCTTTATCCCCTGAAATCTCTCTGCTTTATCTCCTGAACTCTGACTGTTTTCCCCCCTGAACTCTCACTGATTTATCTCCTGAACTCTTGATGTTTTTACCCCTGAACTGTCGCTCTTTTATCCCTGAACTCTTGCTGGTTTATCTCCCAAACTCACTGTTTTATCTCGTGAATTCTTGTTGTTTTCTCCCCTGTATTCTTGCTGTTTTGCCTCCTGAACTGTCTCTGTTTTATCCCCAGAACTCTCGCTGTTTTATCTCGTGAGTTCTTGCTGTATCACCTCCTGAACTATCGCTCTTTTATCCTTTGAACTCACACTGCTTTATCCCCTGAATGCTTGCTCTTTTATCCCCTGAAATTTTGTTGTTTTATCTGTTGAACTCTCACTGTTTCATGCCCTGAACTCTCGCTGTTTATCTCTGGACCACTCTCTGTTTCATCTCCTGAACTCTCTGTTTCATCTCCTGAAAACTCACTGTTTTATCCCCTGAACACTCCCTATTTTATTTCCTGAGCTCTCCCTGTTTTATCCAATGAATCTCTCGCTGTTTTATCTCTTGAGCTCTCTCCTTTTTATCAACTGAACTCTCGCTATTTTATCTCCCAAACTTTTGCTGTTTTATCCCTGAATGCTCACTGTTTTATCCCTTGAACTCTCACTGCTTTACATCATGAATTCTAGCTATTTTGCCGCTGAATTCTTGCTGTTTTAACCCCTGAATTCTGGCTATTTTTTCCCCTGAAAAATTGCTGCATTATCTCCTGGACTGCCACTGTTTCATCCCCAGAGCTCTCAATGCTTTATCCTCTGAACTCTCACTATTTTAGCTCTTGAACGCTAGCTATTTAAACTCACAAACTCTTGCTGTTTTATCCCTGAACTCTCATTGTTTTATCCGCTGAACTCTCTCTGTTTGAACCCCTCAACTCTCACAGTTTTATCCCCGGAAATCTTGTGGTATCATCACCCGAACTCTGGGCGTTTTATCCCCTGAACACTCTATATTATCACCAGAGTTCTTGCTGTTACATCTCCTGAGCATGCTCTGTTGATCTCCTGAACCCTCGGTATTTTATCTTCCAAATTTTTACAGTTTTATCCCTGAACTCTTAGTTTTATCCCGTGAACACTCACTGTTTTTTCCCCTGACCACTCCCTATTTTAGTTTCTGAACTCTCCCTGTTTTATCCCCTGAAACTCTCGCTATTTTATCTCTTGAGCTCTCTCTGTTTTATCCCCTGAACACTCACTGTATTATCCCCTGATTTCATGTTGTTTTATCCCCTGTGTTCTTGCTATTTCATCGCTTGAACTCTCGCCGTTTTATTCCCTGAACAGTCTGTTTTATCTCCCGGATTCTTGCTGTTTTACCTCCTGAGTGCACTCTGTTTTATCTACTTAACTCTCGCTATTCTATCTCCCAAAATCTTGCTATTTTACCCCTGAACTCTCATCGTTTTATCCCCTGAACACTTACTGTTTTAAACCCTGAATTTCTAAGGTTTTAACTCCTGAACTCTCACTGTTTTATCTCCTGAACTCTCAGTGTTTTCCCTCTGAACTCTCACTGATTTATCTCTTGAAATCCTGTTGTTTTATCCCCTGAACTCTTGCTGTTTTATCTCCCAAACTCATTGTTTTATCCCGTGATTTCTTGCTGGTTTCTCCCCTGTATTCTTGCTGTTTTGTCTCCTGAACTCTCTCTGTTTTATCCCCAAAACTCTCGCCATTTTATCTCATGAGTTCTTGCTGTATCATCTCCTGAACTAGCGCTCTTTTATCATTTGAAATAACATTGCTTTATCCCCTGAATGCTTGCTCTTTTATCCCCTGAAATCTCACTGTTTTATCCGTTGAACTCTCATTGTTTCATCCCCTGAACTCTCGCTGTTTTATCTCTGGACCACTCTCTGTTTCATCTCCTGAACTCTCTGTTTCATCTTCTGAAAACTCATTGTTTTATCCCCTGAACACTCCCTATTTTATTTCCTGAACTCGCCCTGTTTTATCCACTGAATCTCTCGCTGTTTTATCTCTTGAGCTCTCTCTGTTTATCAACTGAACTCTCGCTATTTTATCTCCCAAACTTTTGCTGTTTTATCCCTGAATGCTCACTGTTTTATCCCTTGAACTCTCACTGTTTTACATCATGAATTCTAGCTATTTTGCCGCTGAATTCTTGCTGTTTTAACCCCTGAATTCTGGCTATTTTTTCCCCTGAAAAATTGCTGCATTATCTCCTGGACTGCCACTGTTTCATCCCCAGAGCTCTCAATGCTTTATCCTCTGAACTCTCACTATTTTAGCTCTTGAACGCTAGCTATTTAAACTCACAAACTCTTGCTGTTTTATCCCTGAACTCTCATTGTTTTATCCGCTGAACTCTCTCTGTTTGAACCCCTCAACTCTCACAGTTTTATCCCCGGAAATCTTGTGGTATCATCACCCGAACTCTGGGCGTTTTTATCCCCTGAACACTCTATATTATCACCAGAGTTCTTGCTGTTACATCTCCTGAGCATGCTCTGTTGATCTCCTGAACCCTCGGTATTTTATCTTCCAAATTTTTACAGTTTTATCCCTGAACTCTTAGTTTTATCCTGTGAACACTCACTGTTTTTTCCCCTGACCACTCCCTATTTTAGTTTCTGAACTCTCCCTGTTTTATCCCCTGAAACTCTCGCTATTTTATCTCTTGAGCTCTCTCTGTTTTATCCCCTGAACACTCACTGTATTATCCCCTGATTTCTTGTTGTTTTATCCCCTGTATTCTTGCTATTTCATCGCTTGAACTCTCGCCGTTTTATTCCCTGAACAGTCTGTTTTATCTCCCGGATTCTTGCTGTTTTACCTCCTGAGCGATCTCTGTTTTATCTCCTTAACTCTCGCTATTCTATCTCCCAAAATCTTGCTATTTTATCCCTGAACTCTCATCGTTTTATCCCCTGAACAATTACTGTTTTAAACCCTGCATTTCTAAGGTTTTAACTCCTGAACTCTCACTGTTTCATCTCCTGAACTCTCAGTGTTTTCCCTCTGAACTCTCATTGATTTATCTCTTGAAATCCTGTTGTTTTATCCCCTGAACTGTCGCTCTTTTATCCCCTGAACTCTTGCTGTTTTATCTCCCAAACTCACTGTTTTATCCCATGATTTCTTGCAGTTTTCTCCCCTGTATTCTTGCTGTTTTGTCTCCTGAACTCTCTCTGTTTTATCCCCAGAACTCTCGCCGTTTTATCTCGTGAGTTCTTGCTGTATCATCTCCTGAACTAGCGCTCTTTTATCCTTTAAAATAACACTGCTTTATCCCCTGAATACTTGCGCTTTTATCCCCTGAAATCTCGCTGTTTTATCCGTTGAACTCTCATTGTTTCATCCCCTGAACTCTCGCTGTTTTATCTCTGGACCAATCTCTGTTTCATCTCCTGAACTCACTGTTTCATCTCCTGAAAACTCACTGTTTTATCCCCTGAACACTCCCTATTTATATCCTGTACTCTCCCTGTTTTATCCACTGAATCTCTCTCTGTTTTATCTCTTGAGCTCTCTCTGTTTTATCCACTGAACTCTCGCTATTTTATCTCCCAAACATTTGCTGTTTAATCCCTGAATGCTCACTGTTTTATCCCTTGAACTCTCACGGTTTTACAACATGAATTCTAGCTATTTTGCCGCTGAATTCTTGCTGTTTAATCCCCAGAATTCTGGCTATTTTATCCCCTGAAAAATTGCTGCATTATCTCCTGAACTCCGACTGTTTTATCCCCGGAACTCTCAATGCTTTATCCTCTGAACTCTCCCTGTTTTAGCTCTTGAATGCTAGCTATTTAAACTCAGAAGCTCTTGCTGTTTTATCCCTGAACTCTCATTGTTTTATCGGCTGAACTCTCTCTGTTTCATCCCCTCAACTCTCACAGTTTTTTCCCCGGAAATCTTGTGGTATCATCACCTGAACTCTGGGCGTTTTATCCCCTGAACACTCTATATTATCACCAGAATTCTGGCTGTTACATCTCCTGAGCATGCTCTGTTGATCTCCTGAACCCTCGGTATTTATCTTCCAAATTTTTACAGTTTTATCCCTGAACTCTTAGTTTTATCCCGTGAACACTCATTGTTTTATCCCCGATCAATCCCTATTTTAGTTTCTGAACTCTCCCTGTTTTATCCCCTGAAACTCTCGCTATTTTATCTCTTGAGCTCTCTATCTTTTATCCCCTGAACACTCACTGTTTTATCCCCTGATTTCTTGTTGTTTTATCCCCTGTATTCTTGCTATTTCATCGCTGGAACTCTCGTTGTTTTATTCCCTGAACAGTTTGTTTTATCTCCTGGATTCTTGCTGTTTACCTCCTGAGTGCTCTCTCTTTTATCTCCTGAACTCTCGCTATGCTATCTCCCAAAATCTTGCTATTTTATCCCTGAACTCTCATCGTTTTATCCCCTGAACACTTACTGTTTTAAACCCTTAATTTCGGAGGTTTTAACTCCTGAACTCTCACTGCTTTATCTCCTAAACTCTCACTCTTTTCCCCCTGAACTCTCACTGATTTATCCCCTGAACTCTTGTTGTTTTTTCCACTGAACTGTCACTCTTTCATCCCCTGAACTCACGCTGTTTTATCTCCCAAACTGACTGTCTTATCCCGTGAATTCTTGCTGTTTTCTCCCCTGTATTCTTGCTGCTTAGTCTCCTGAACTGTCTCTGTTTTATCCCTAGAACTCTCGTTGTGTTATCTCGAGAGTTCTTGCTGTAACATCTCCTGAACTAGCGCTCTTTTATCCTTTGAACTGACACTGCTTTATCCCCTGAATGCTTGCTCTTTTATCCCCTGAAATCTCGCTGTTTTATCCGTTGAACTCTCACTGTTTCATCCCCTGAACTCTCGCTGTTTTATCTCTGCACCACTCTCTGTTTCATCTCCTGAACTCTCTGTTTCATCTCCTGAAAACTCACTGTTTTATCCCCTGAACACTCCCTATTTTATTTCCTGAACTCTCCCTGTTTTATCCGCTGAATCTCTCGCTGTTTTATCTCTTGAGCTCTCTCTGTTTTATCCACTGAACTCTCGCTATTTTATCTCCCAAACGTTTGCTGTTTTATCCCTGAATGCTCACAGTTTTATCCCTTGAACTCTCACAGTTTTACAACATGAATTCTAGCTATTTTGCCGCTGAATTCTTGCTGTTTTATCCCCTGAATTCTGGCTATTTTATCCCCTGAAAAATTACTGCATTATTTCCTGAACTCCCACTGTTTCATCCCCGGAACACTCAATGCTTTATCCTCTGAACTCTCACTGTTTTAGCTCTTGAACGCTAGCTATTTAAACTCACAAACTCTTGCTGTTTAATCCCTGAACTCTCATTGTTTTATCCGCTGAACGCTCTCTGTTTCAACCCTTCAACTCTCACAGTTTTATCCACGGAAATCTTGTGGTATCATCACCTGATCTCTGGGCGTTTTATCCCCTGAACACTCTATATTATCACCAGAATTCTTGCTGTTACATCTCCTGAGCACGCTCTGTTGATCTCCTGAACGCTCGGTATTTTATCTTCCAAATTTTTACAGCTTTATCCCTGAACTCTTAGTTTTATCCCGTGAATACTCACTGTTTTATCCCCTGACCACACCCTATTTTAGTTTTTGAACTCTCCCTGTTTTATCCCCTGAAACTCTCGCTACTTTATCTCTTGAGCTCTCTCTGTTTTATCCCCTGAACACTCACTGTTTTATTTGCCCTGATTTCTTGTTGTTTTATCCCCTGTATTCTTGCTATTTCATCGCTTGAACACTTGCTATTTTATTCCCTGAACAGTCTGTTTTATCTCCTGGATTCTTGTTGTTTTACCTTCTGAGCGCTCTCTGTTTTATCTCCTGAACTCTCGCTATTCTATCTCCCAAAATCTTGCTTTTTTATCCCTGAACTCTCATCGTTTTATCCCCTCAACACTTACTGTTTTAAACCCTGAATTTCTAAGGGTTTAGCTCCTGAACTCTCACTGCTTTATCTCCTAAACTCTCACTCTTTTCCCCCTGAACTCTCACTGATTTATCTCCTGAACTCTTGTTGTTTTATCCCCTGAAATGTCGCTCTTCCATCCCCTGAACTCTCGCTGTTTTATCTCCCAAACTCACTGTTTTATCCCGTGAATGCTTGCTGTTTTCTCCCCTGTATTCTTGCTGTTTTGTCTCCTGCACTTTCTGTTTCATCCCCAGAACTCTTGCTGTTTTATCTCGTGGGTTCTTGCTGTATTATCTCCTGAACTAGCGCTCTTTTATCCTTTGAACTCACACTGCTTTATTCCCTTAATGCTTGCTCTTTTTTTCCCCTGAAATCTCGCTGTTTTATCCGTTGAACACTCACTGTTTCATCCCCTGAATCTCGCTGTTTTATCTTTGGACAACTCTGTTTCATCTCCTGAACTCTCTGTTTCATCTCCTGAACACTCACTGTTTTATCCCCTGAACACTCCCTATTTTATTTCCTGAACTCTCCCTGTTTTATCCGCTGAATCTCTCGCTGTTTTATCTCTTGAGCTCTCTCTGTTTTATCCACTGAACTCTCGCTATTTTATCTCCCAAACTTTTGCTGTTTAATCCCTGAATGCTCACTGTTTTATCCCTTGAACTCTCACGGTTTTACAACATGAATTCTAGCTATTTTGCCGCTGAATTCTTGCTGTTTAATCCCCAGAATTCTGGCTATTTTATCCCCTGAAAAATTGCTGCATTATCTCCTGAACTCCCACTGTTTTATCCCCGGAACTCTCAATGCTTTATCCTCTGAACTCTCCCTGTTTTAGCTCTTGAATGCTAGCTATTTAAACTCAGAAACTCTTGCTGTTTTATCCCTGAACTCTCATTGTTTTATCGGCTGAACTCTCTCTGTTTCATCCCCTCAACTCTCACAGTTTTTTCCCCGGAAATCTTGTGGTATCATCACCTGAACTCTGGGCGTTTTATCCCCTGAACACTCTATATTATCACCAGAATTCTGGCTGTTACATCTCCTGAGCATGCTTTGTTGATCTCCTGAACCCTCGGTATTTTATCTTCCAAATTTTTACTGTTTTATCTCTGAACTCTCAGTTTTATCCTGTGAATACTCACTGTTTTATCCCATTAATTCTTGCTATTTTATCCCGACTTCTTGCTGTTTTATCAATCTACTCTTGTTGTTTTATCCCCAGAATTTTTGCAGTTTTATCTCCTGACCTCTTGATGTTTTATTTCCTGAACTCTCTCTGTTTTATCTAGTGATCTTTCGTTGTTTTAAATCCCCAACTCATGCTGTTTTATCCCCTAAACTCTCGCTGTTTTATCCCTTGAACTCTCACAGTTTTATCCACTTAATTGTTGCTGTTTGATCCCCTGAACTCTGGCTGTTTTACCTCCTGAATTCTTGCTGTATCATCCCCTGAACTCTTGCTGTCTTATGCCTTGAACTCTCAGTGCTTTATAACCTGAACTCTCACTGTTTTATCTCCGGACCACTCTCTGTTTCATCTTCTGAACACTCACTGTTTTATCAGCTGACGACTCCCTATTTTACTTTCTGAACTTTCCCTGTTTTGTCAACTGAATCTCTCGCTATTTTATCTCTTGAGCTCTCTCTGTTTTATCCACTGAACTCTCGCTATTATATCTCCCAAACTCGTGCTGTTTTATCCCAGAACTCACACTGTTTTATCCCCGAACCCTCCATATTTTATTTCCTGAACTCTCCCTGCTTTATCCATTGAATCTCACGCTGTTTTATCTCCTGAACGCTCTCTGCTTTATCTCCTGAACTCTCGCAGCTTTATCTGCTGAACTCCCACTGCTTTATCCCCTGAAATCTCTCTGCTTTATCTCCTGAACTCTAACTGTTTTCCCCCTGAACTCTCACTGATTTATCTCCTGAACTCTTGATGTTTTTACCCCTGAACTGTCGCTCTTTTATCCCCTGAACTCTTGCTGGTTTATCTCCCAAACTCACTGTTTTATCTCGTGAATTCTTGTTGTTTTCTCCCCTGTATTCTTGCTGTTTTGCCTCCTGAACTGTCTCTGTTTTATCCCCAGAACTCTCGCTGTTTTATCTCGTGAGTTCTTGCTGTATCACCTCCTGAACTATCGCTCTTTTATCCTTTGAACTCACACTGCTTTATCCCCTGAATGCTTGCTCTTTTATCCCCTGAAATTTTGTTGTTTTATCTGTTGAACTCTCACTGTTTCATGCCCTGAACTCTCGCTGTTTTATCTCTGGACCACTCTCTGTTTCATCTCCTGAACTCTCTGTTTCATCTCCTGAAAACTCACTGTTTTATCCCCTGAACACTCCCTATTTTATTTCCTGAGCTCTCCCTGTTTTATCCACTGAATCTCTCGCTGTTTTATCTCTTGAGCTCTCTCCTTTTTATCAACTGAACTCTCGCTATTTTATCTCCCAAACTTTTGCTGTTTTATCCCTGAATGCTCACTGTTTTATCCCTTGAACTCTCACTGCTTTACATCATGAATTCTAGCTATTTTGCCGCTGAATTCTTGCTGTTTTAACCCCTGAATTCTGGCTATTTTTTCCCCTGAAAAATTGCTGCATTATCTCCTGGACTGCCACTGTTTCATCCCCAGAGCTCTCAATGCTTTATCCTCTGAACTCTCACTATTTTAGCTCTTGAACGCTAGCTATTTAAACTCACAAACTCTTGCTGTTTTATCCCTGAACTCTCATTGTTTTATCCGCTGAACTCTCTCTGTTTGAACCCCTCAACTCTCACAGTTTTATCCCCGGAAATCTTGTGGTATCATCACCCGAACTCTGGGCGTTTTATCCCCTGAACACTCTATATTATCACCAGAGTTCTTGCTGTTACATCTCCTGAGCATGCTCTGTTGATCTCCTGAACCCTCGGTATTTTATCTTCCAAATTTTTACAGTTTTATCCCTGAACTCTTAGTTTTATCCCGTGAACACTCACTGTTTTTTCCCCTGACCACTCCCTATTTTAGTTTCTGAACTCTCCCTGTTTTATCCCCTGAAACTCTCGCTATTTTATCTCTTGAGCTCTCTCTGTTTTATCCCCTGAACACTCACTGTATTATCCCCTGATTTCTTGTTGTTTTATCCCCTGTGTTCTTGCTATTTCATCGCTTGAACTCTCGCCGTTTTATTCCCTGAACAGTCTGTTTTATCTCCCGGATTCTTGCTGTTTTACCTCCTGAGTGCACTCTGTTTTATCTCCTTAACTCTCGCTATTCTATCTCCCAAAATCTTGCTATTTTACCCCTGAACTCTCATCGTTTTATCCCCTGAACACTTACTGTTTTAAACCCTGAATTTCTAAGGTTTTAACTCCTGAACTCTCACTGTTTTATCTCCTGAACTCTCAGTGTTTTCCCTCTGAACTCTCACTGATTTATCTCTTGAAATCCTGTTGTTTTATCCCCTGAACTCTTGCTGTTTTATCTCCCAAACTCATTGTTTTATCCCGTGATTTCTTGCTGTTTTCTCCCCTGTATTCTTGCTGTTTTGTCTCCTGAACTCTCTCTGTTTTATCCCCAAAACTCTCGCCATTTTATCTCATGAGTTCTTGCTGTATCATCTCCTGAACTAGCGCTCTTTTATCCTTTGAAATAACATTGCTTTATCCCCTGAATGCTTGCTCTTTTATCCCCTGAAATCTCACTGTTTTATCCGTTGAACTCTCATTGTTTCATCCCCTGAACTCTCGCTGTTTTATCTCTGGACCACTCTCTGTTTCATCTCCTGAACTCTCTGTTTCATCTTCTGAAAACTCATTGTTTTATCCCCTGAACACTCCCTATTTTATTTCCTGAACTCGCCCTGTTTTATCCACTGAATCTCTCGCTGTTTTATCTCTTGAGCTCTCTCTGTTTTATCAACTGAACTCTCGCTATTTTATCTCCCAAACTTTTGCTGTTTTATCCCTGAATGCTCACTGTTTTATCCCTTGAACTCTCACTGTTTTTACATCATGAATTCTAGCTATTTTGCCGCTGAATTCTTGCTGTTTTAACCCCTGAATTCTGGCTATTTTTTCCCCTGAAAAATTGCTGCATTATCTCCTGGACTGCCACTGTTTCATCCCCAGAGCTCTCAATGCTTTATCCTCTGAACTCTCACTATTTTAGCTCTTGAACGCTAGCTATTTAAACTCACAAACTCTTGCTGTTTTATCCCTGAACTCTCATTGTTTTATCCGCTGAACTCTCTCTGTTTGAACCCCTCAACTCTCACAGTTTTATCCCCGGAAATCTTGTGGTATCATCACCCGAACTCTGGGCGTTTTATCCCCTGAACACTCTATATTATCACCAGAGTTCTTGCTGTTACATCTCCTGAGCATGCTCTGTTGATCTCCTGAACCCTCGGTATTTTATCTTCCAAATTTTTACAGTTTTATCCCTGAACTCTTAGTTTTATCCTGTGAACACTCACTGTTTTTTCCCCTGACCACTCCCTATTTTAGTTTCTGAACTCTCCCTGTTTTATCCCCTGAAACTCTCGCTATTTTATCTCTTGAGCTCTCTCTGTTTTATCCCCTGAACACTCACTGTATTATCCCCTGATTTCTTGTTGTTTTATCCCCTGTATTCTTGCTATTTCATCGCTTGAACTCTCGCCGTTTTATTCCCTGAACAGTCTGTTTTATCTCCCGGATTCTTGCTGTTTTACCTCCTGAGCGATCTCTGTTTTATCTCCTTAACTCTCGCTATTCTATCTCCCAAAATCTTGCTATTTTATCCCTGAACTCTCATCGTTTTATCCCCTGAACAATTACTGTTTTAAATCCTGCATTTCTAAGGTTTTAACTCCTGAACTCTCACTGTTTCATCTCCTGAACTCTCAGTGTTTTCCCTCTGAACTCTCACTGATTTATCTCTTGAAATCCTGTTGTTTTATCCCCTGAACTGTCGCTCTTTTATCCCCTGAACTCTTGCTGTTTTATCTCCCAAACTCACTGTTTTATCCCATGATTTCTTGCAGTTTTCTCCCCTGTATTCTTGCTGTTTTGTCTCCTGAACTCTCTCTGTTTTATCCCCAGAACTCTCGCCGTTTTATCTCGTGAGTTCTTGCTGTATCATCTCCTGAACTAGCGCTCTTTTATCCTTTAAAATAACACTGCTTTATCCCCTGAATACTTGCGCTTTTATCCCCTGAAATCTCGCTGTTTTATCCGTTGAACTCTCATTGTTTCATCCCCTGAACTCTCGCTGTTTTATCTCTGGACCAATCTCTGTTTCATCTCCTGAACTCACTGTTTCATCTCCTGAAAACTCACTGTTTTATCCCCTGAACACTCCCTATTTATATCCTGTACTCTCCCTGTTTTATCCACTGAATCTCTCTCTGTTTTATCTCTTGAGCTCTCTCTGTTTTATCCACTGAACTCTCGCTATTTTATCTCTTGAGCTCTCTCTGTTTTATCCCCTGAACACTCACTGTATTATCCCCTGATTTCTTGTTGTTTTATCCCCTGTATTCTTGCTATTTCATTGCTTGAACTCTCGCTGTTTTATTCCCTGACAAGACTGTTTTATCTCCTGGATTCTTGCTGTTTTACCTCCTGAGCGCTCTCTGTTTTATCTCCTGAACTCTCGCTATTCTATCTCCCAAAATCTTGCTATTTTATCCCTGAACGCTCATCGTTTTATCCCCTGAACACTTACTGTTTTAAACCCTGAATTTCTAAGGTTTTAACTCCTGAACTCTCACTGCTTTATCTCCTGAATGCTCAGTGTTTTCCCTCGGAACTCTCACTGATTTATCTCTTGAAATCCTGTTGTTTTATCCCCTGAACTCTTGCTGTTTTATCTCCCAAACTCACTGTTTTATCCCGTGATTTCTTGTTGTTTTCTCCCCTGTATTCTTGCTGTTTTATCCCCAAAACTCTCGCCATTTTATCTCGTGAGGTCTTGCTGTATCATCTACTGAACTAGCGCTCTTTTATCCTTTGAAATAACACTGCTTTATCCCCTGAATGTTTGCTCTTTTATCCCCTGAAATCCCGCTGTTTTATCTGTTGAACTCTCATTGTTTCATCCCCTGAACTCTCGCTGTTTTATCTCTGCACCACTCTCTGTTTCATCTCCTGAAAACTCACTGTTTTATCCCCTGGACACTCCCTATTTTATTTCCTGAACTCTCCCTGTTTTATCCACTGAATCTCTCGCTGTTTTATCTCTTGAGCTCTCTCTGTTTTATCCACTGAACTCTCGCTATTTTATCTCCCAAACTTTTGCTGTTTTATCCCTGAATGCTCACAGTTTTATCCCTTGAACTCTCATGGTTTTACAATATGAATTCTAGCTATTTTGCCGCTGAATTCTTGCTGTTTTATCCCCTGAATTCTGGCTATTTTATCCCCTGAAAAATTACTGCATTATTTCCTGAACTCCCACTGTTTCATCCCCGGAACTCTCAATGCTTTATCCTCTGAACTCTCACTGTTTTAACTCTTGAAAGCTAGCTATTTAAAGTCACAAACTCTTGCTGTTTAATCCCTGAACTCTCATTGTTTTATCCGCTGAACTCTCTCTGTTTGAACCCCTCAACTCTCACAGTTTTATCCCCGGAAATCTTGTGGTATCATCACCTGAACTCTGGGCGTTTTATCCCCTGAACACTCTATATTATCACCAGAATTCTTGCTGTTACATCTCCTGAGCATGTTCTGTTGATCTCCTGAATGCTCGGTATTTTATCTTCCAAATTTTTACTGTTTAATCGCTGAACTCTCAGTTTTATCCCGTGAACAATCATTGTTTTATCCCATTAATTCTTGCAGTTTTATCCCGACTTCTTGCTGTTTTATCACCCTACTCTTGTTCTTTAATCCTCAGGATTTTTGCAGTTTTATCTCCTAACCTCTTGCTGTTTTATCTCCTGAACTCTCTCTGTTTTATCTAGTGATCTTTCGTTGTTTTAAATCCCCAACTCATGCTGTTTTATCCCCTAAACTCTCGCTGTTTTATCCCTTGAACTCTCACAGTTTTATCCACTTAATTGTTGCTGTTTGATCCCCTGAACTCTGGCTGTTTTACCTCCTGAATTCTTGCTGTATCATCCCCTGAACTCTTGCTGTCTTATGCCTTGAACTCTCAGTGCTTTATAACCTGAACTCTCACTGTTTTATCTCCGGACCACTCTCTGTTAAATCTTCTGAACACTCACTGTTTTATCAGCTGACGACTCCCTATTTTACTTTCTGAACTTTCCCTGTTTTGTCAACTGAATCTCTCGCTATTTTATCTCTTGAGCTCTCTCTGTTTTATCCACTGAACTCTCGCTATTATATCTCCCAAACTCGTGCTGTTTTATCCCAGAACTCACACTGTTTTATCCCCGAACCCTCCATATTTTATTTCCTGAACTCTCCCTGCTTTATCCATTGAATCTCACGCTGTTTTATCTCCTGAACGCTCTCTGCTTTATCTCCTGAACTCTCGCAGCTTCATCTCCTGAACTCCCACTGCTTTACCCCCTGAAATCTCTCTGCTTTATCTCCTGAACTCTAACTGTTTTCCCCCTGAACTCTCACTGATTTATCTCCTGAACTCTTGATGTTTTTACCCCTGGACTGTCGCTCTTTTATCCCCTGAACTCTTGCTGGTTTATCTCCCAAACTCACTGTTTTATCTCGTGAATTCTTGTTGTTTTCTCCCCTGTATTCTTGCTGTTTTGCCTCCTGAACTGTCTCTGTTTTATCCCCAGAACTCTCGCTGTTTTATCTCGTGAGTTCTTGCTGTATCACCTCCTGAACTATAGCTCTTTTATCCTTTGAACTCACACTGCTTTATCCCCTGAATGCTTGCTCTTTTATCCCCTGAAATTTTGTTGTTTTATCTGTTGAACTCTCACTGTTTCATGCCCTGAACTCTCGCTGTTTTATCTCTGGACCACTCACTGTTTCATCTCCTGAACTCTCTGTTTCATCTCCTGAAAACTCACTGTTTTATCCCCTGAACACTCCCTATTTTATTTCCTGAGCTCTCCCTGTTTTATCCACTGAATCTCTCGCTGTTTTATCTCTTGAGCTCTCTCCTTTTTATCAACTGAACTCTCGCTATTTTATCTCCCAAACTTTTGCTGTTTTATCCCTGAATGCTCACTGTTTTATCCCTTGAACTCTCACTGCTTTACATCATGAATTCTAGCTATTTTGCCGCTGAATTCTTGCTGTTTTAACCCCTGAATTCTGGCTATTTTTTCCCCTGAAAAATTGCTGCATTATCTCCTGGACTGCCACTGTTTCATCCCCAGAGCTCTCAATGCTTTATCCTCTGAACTCTCACTATTTTAGCTCTTGAACGCTAGCTATTTAAACTCACAAACTCTTGCTGTTTTATCCCTGAACTCTCATTGTTTTATCCGCTGAACTCTCTCTGTTTGAACCCCTCAACTCTCACAGTTTTATCCCCGGAAATCGTGTGGTATCATCACCCGAACTCTGGGCGTTTTATCCCCTGAACACTCTATATTATCACCAGAGTTCTTGCTGTTACATCTCCTGAGCATGCTCTGTTGATCTCCTGAACCCTCGGTATTTTATCTTCCAAATTTTTACAGTTTTATCCCTGAACTCTTAGTTTTATCCTGTGAACACTCACTGTTTTTTCCCCTGACCACTCCCTATTTTAGTTTCTGAACTCTCAGTGTTTTATCCCCTGAAACTCTCGCTATTTTATCTCTTGAGCTCTCTCTGTTTTATCCCCTGAACACTCACTGTATTATCCCCTGATTTCTTGTTGTTTTATCCCCTGTATTCTTGCTATTTCATCGCTTGAACTCTCGCCGTTTTATTCCCTGAACAGTCTGTTTTATCTCCCGGATTCTTGCTGTTTTACCTCCTGAGCGATCTCTGTTTTATCTCCTTAACTCTCGCTATTCTATCTCCCAAAATCTTGCTATTTTATGCCTGAACTCTCATCGTTTTATCCCCTGAACAATTACTGTTTTAAATCCTGCATTTCTAAGGTTTTAACTCCTGAACTCTCACTGTTTCATCTCCTGAACTCTCAGTGTTTTCCCTCTGAAATCTCACTGATTTATCTCTTGAAATCCTGTTGTTTTATCCCCTGAACTGTCGCTCTTTTATCCCCTGAACTCTTGCTGTTTTATCTCCCAAACTCACTGTTTTATCCCATGATTTCTTGCAGTTTTCTCCCCTGTATTCTTGCTGTTTTGTCTCCTGAACTCTCTCTGTTTTATCCCCAGAACTCTCGCCGTTTTATCTCGTGAGTTCTTGCTGTATCATCTCCTGAACTAGCGCTCTTTTATCCTTTAAAATAACACTGCTTTATCCCCTGAATACTTGCGCTTTTATCCCCTGAAATCTCGCTGTTTTATCCGTTGAACTCTCATTGTTTCATCCCCTGAACTCTCGCTGTTTTATCTCTGGACCAATCTCTGTTTCATCTCCTGAACTCACTGTTTCATCTCCTGAAAACTCACTGTTTTATCCCCTGAACACTCCCTATTTATATCCTGTACTCTCCCTGTTTTATCCACTGAATCTCTCTCTGTTTTATCTCTTGAGCTCTCTCTGTTTTATCCACTGAACTCTCGCTATTTTATCTCTTGAGCTCTCTCTGTTTTATCCCCTGAACACTCACTGTATTATCCCCTGATTTCTTGTTGTTTTATCCCCTGTATTCTTGCTATTTCATTGCTTGAACTCTCGCTGTTTTATTCCCTGACAAGACTGTTTTATCTCCTGGATTCTTGCTGTTTTACCTCCTGAGCGCTCTCTGTTTTATCTCCTGAACTCTCGCTATTCTATCTCCCAAAATCTTGCTATTTTATCCCTGAACGCTCATCGTTTTATCCCCTGAACACTTACTGTTTTAAACCCTGAATTTCTAAGGTTTTAACTCCTGAACTCTCACTGCTTTATCTCCTGAACGCTCAGTGTTTTCCCTCGGAACTCTCACTGATTTATCTCTTGAAATCCTGTTGTTTTATCCCCTGAACTCTTGCTGTTTTATCTCCCAAACTCACTGTTTTATCCCGTGATTTCTTGTTGTTTTCTCCCCTGTATTCTTGCTGTTTTATCCCCAAAACTCTCGCCATTTTATCTCGTGAGGTCTTGCTGTATCATCTACTGAACTAGCGCTCTTTTATCCTTTGAAATAACACTGCTTTATCCCCTGAATGTTTGCTCTTTTATCCCCTGAAATCCCGCTGTTTTATCTGTTGAACTCTCATTGTTTCATCCCCTGAACTCTCGCTGTTTTATCTCTGCACCACTCTCTGTTTCATCTCCTGAACTCTCTGTTTCATCTCCTGAAAACTCACTGTTTTATCCCCTGGACACTCCCTATTTTATTTCCTGAACTCTCCCTGTTTTATCCACTGAATCTCTCGCTGTTTTATCTCTTGAGCTCTCTCTGTTTTATCAACTGAACTCTCGCTATTTTATCTCCCAAACTTTTGCTGTTTTATCCCTGAATGCTCACAGTTTTATCCCTTGAACTCTCATGGTTTTACAATATGAATTCTAGCTATTTTGCCGCTGAATTCTTGCTGTTTTATCCCCTGAATTCTGGCTATTTTATCCCCTGAAAAATTACTGCATTATTTCCTGAACTCCCACTGTTTCATCCCCGGAACACTCAATGCTTTATCCTCTGAACTCTCACTGTTTTAGCTCTTGAACGCTAGCTATTTAAACTCACAAACTCTTGCTGTTTAATCCCTGAACTCTCATTGTTTTATCCGCTGAACTCTCTCTGTTTGAACCCCTCAACTCTCACAGTTTTATCCACGGAAATCTTGTGGTATCATCACCTGATCTCTGGGCGTTTTAATCCCCTGAACACTCTATATTATCACCAGAATTCTTGCTGTTACATCTCCTGAGCACGCTCTGTTGATCTCCTGAACGCTCGGTATTTTATCTTCCAAATTTTACAGCTTTATCCCTGAACTCTTAGTTTTATCCCGTGAATTACTCACTGTTTTATCCCCTGACCACACCCCTATTTTAGTTTTTGAAACTCTCGCTCTTTTATCCCCTGAAAGTCTCACACTTTTATCTCTTGAGCTCTCTATGCTTTATCCCCTGAACTCTCACTGTTTTAGCTGCCCTGAATTCTTGCTGTTTTATCCCCTGAATTCTTGCTATTTCATCGCTTGATCGCTCGCTGTTTTATCCCCTGAACACTCTGTTTTATCTCCTGGATTCTTGTTGTTTTACCTTCTGAGCGCTCTCTGTTTTATCCCCTGAACTCTCGCTATTCTCTATCTCCCAAAATCTTGCTTTTTTATCCCTGAACTCTCATCGTTTTATCCCTCAACACTTACTGTTTTAAACCCTGAATTTCTAAGGGTTTAGCTCCTGAACTCTCACTGCTTTATCTCCTAAACTCTCACTCTTTTCCCCCTGAACTCTCACTGATTTATCTCCTGAACTCTTGTTGTTTTATCCCCTGAATGTCGCTCTTCCATCCCCTGAACTCTCGCTGTTTTATCTCCCAAACTCACGTTTTATCCCGTGAATGCTTGCTGTTTTCTCCCCTGTATTCTTGCTGTTTTGTCTCCTGCACTTTCTGTTCATCCCCAGAACTCTTGCTGTTTTATCTCGTGGGTTCTTGCTGTATTATCTCCTGAACTAGCGCTCTTTTATCCTTTGAACTCACACTGCTTTATTCCCTTAATGCTTGCTCTTTTTTCCCCTGAAATCTCGCTGTTTTATCCGTTGAACACTCACTGTTTCATCCCCTGAATCTCGCTGTTTTATCTTTGGACAACTCTGTTTCATCTCCTGAACTCTCTGTTTCATCTCCTGAACACTCACTGTTTTATCCCCTGAACACTCCCTATTTTATTTCCTGAACTCTCCCTGTTTTATCCGCTGAATCTCTCGCTGTTTTATCTCTGAGCTCTCTCTGTTTTATCCACTGTAACTCTCGCTATTTTTATCTCCCAAACCTTTTGCTGTTTAATCCCTGAATGCTCACTGTTTTATCCCTTGAACTCTCACGGTTTTCAACATGAATTCTAGCTATTTTGCCGCTGAATTCTTGCTGTTTAATCCCCAGAATTCTGGCTATTTTATCCCCTGAAAAAATTGCTGCATTATCTCCTGAACTCCCACTGTTTTATCCCCGGAACTCTCAATGCTTTATCCTCTGAACTCTCCCTGTTTTAGCTCTTGAATGCTAGCTATTTAAACTCAGAAACTCTTGCTGTTTTATCCCTGAACTCTCTCTGTTTTATCGGCTGAACACTCTCTGTTTTATCCCTCAACTCTCACAGTTTTTTACCCCGGAAATCTTGTGGTATCATCACCTGAACTCTGGGCGTTTTATCCCCTGAACACTCTATTATCACCAGAATTCTGGCTGTTACATCTCCTGAGCATGCTCTGTTGATCTCCTGAATGCTCGGTATTTTATCTTCCAAATTTTACTGTTTAATCGCTGAACTCTCAGTTTTATCCGTGAACAATCATTGTTTTATCCCATTAATTCTTGCTGTTTTATCCCGACTTCTTGCTGTTTTATCACCCTACTCTTGTTCTTTAATCCTCAGGATTTTTGCAGTTTTATCTCCTAACCTCTTGCTGTTTTATCTCCTGAACTCTCTCTGTTTTATCTAGTGATCTTTCGTTGTTTTAAATCCCCAACTCATGCTGTTTTATCCCCTAAACTCTCGCTGTTTTATCCCTTGAACTCTCACAGTTTTATCCACTTAATTGTTGCTGTTTGATCCCCTGAACTCTGGCTGTTTTACCTCCTGAATTCTTGCTGTATCATCCCCTGAACTCTTGCTGTCTTATGCCTTGAACTCTCAGTGCTTTATAACCTGAACTCTCACTGTTTTATCTCCGGACCACTCTCTGTTTCATCTTCTGAACACTCACTGTTTTATCAGCTGACGACTCCCTATTTTACTTTCTGAACTTTCCCTGTTTTGTCAACTGAATCTCTCGCTATTTTATCTCTTGAGCTCTCTCTGTTTTATCCACTGAACTCTCGCTATTATATCTCCCAAACTCGTGCTGTTTTATCCCAGAACTCACACTGTTTTATCCCCGAACCCTCCATATTTTATTTCCTGAACTCTCCCTGCTTTATCCATTGAATCTCACGCTGTTTTATCTCCTGAACGCTCTCTGCTTTATCTCCTGAACTCTCGCAGCTTTATCTCCTGAACTCCACTGCTTTATCCCCCTGAAATCTCTCTGCTTTATCTCCTGAACTCTAACTGTTTTCCCCCTGAACTCTCACTGATTTATCTCCTGAACTCTTGATGTTTTTACCCCTGGACTGTCGCTCTTTTATCCCCTGAACTCTTGCTGGTTTATCTCCCAAACTCACTGTTTTATCTCGTGAATTCTTGTTGTTTTCTCCCCTGTATTCTTGCTGTTTTGCCTCCTGAACTGTCTCTGTTTTATCCCCAGAACTCTCGCTGTTTTATCTCGTGAGTTCTTGCTGTATCACCTCCTGAACTATAGCTCTTTTATCCTTTGAACTCACACTGCTTTATCCCCTGAATGCTTGCTCTTTTATCCCCTGAAATTTTGTTGTTTTATCTGTTGAACTCTCACTGTTTCATGCCCTGAACTCTCGCTGTTTATCTCTGGACCACTCTCTGTTTCATCTCCTGAACTCTCTGTTTCATCTCCTGAAAACTCACTGTTTTATCCCCTGAACACTCCCTATTTTATTTCCTGAGCTCTCCCTGTTTTATCCACTGAATCTCTCGCTGTTTTATCTCTTGAGCTCTCTCCTTTTTATCAACTGAACTCTCGCTATTTTATCTCCCAAACTTTTGCTGTTTTATCCCTGAATGCTCACTGTTTTATCCCTTGAACTCTCACTGCTTTACATCATGAATTCTAGCTATTTTGCCGCTGAATTCTTGCTGTTTTAACCCCTGAATTCTGGCTATTTTTTCCCCTGAAAAATTGCTGCATTATCTCCTGGACTGCCACTGTTTCATCCCCAGAGCTCTCAATGCTTTATCCTCTGAACTCTCAAAATTTTAGCTCTTGAACGCTAGCTATTTAAACTCACAAACTCTTGCAGTTTTATCCCTGAACTCTCATTGTTTTATCCGCTGAACTCTCTCTGTTTGAACCCCTCAACTCTCACAGTTTTATCCCCGGAAATCTTGTGGTATCATCACCCGAACTCTGGGCGTTTTATCCCCTGAACACTCTATATTATCACCAGAGTTCTTGCTGTTACATCTCCTGAGCATGCTCTGTTGATCTCCTGAACCCTCGGTATTTTATCTTCCAAATTTTTACAGTTTTATCCCTGAACTCTTAGTTTTATCCCGTGAACACTCACTGTTTTTTCCCCTGACCACTCCCTATTTTAGTTTCTGAACTCTCCCTGTTTTATCCCCTGAAACTCTCGCTATTTTATCTCTTGAGCTCTCTCTGTTTTATCCCTGAACACTCACTGTATTATCCCCTGATTTCTTGTTGTTTTATCCCCTGTGTTCTTGCTATTTCATCGCTTGAACTCTCGCCGTTTTATTCCCTGAACAGTCTGTTTTATCTCCCGGATTCTTGCTGTTTTACCTCCTGAGTGCACTCTGTTTTATCTACTTAACTCTCGCTATTCTATCTCCCAAAATCTTGCTATTTTACCCCTGAACTCTCATCGTTTTATCCCCTGAACACTTACTGTTTTAAACCCTGAATTTCTAAGGTTTTAACTCCTGAACTCTCACTGTTTTATCTCCTGAACTCTCAGTGTTTTCCCTCTGAACTCTCACTGATTTATCTCTTGAAATCCTGTTGTTTTATCCCCTGAACTCTTGCTGTTTTATCTCCCAAACTCATTGTTTTATCCCGTGATTTTTTGCTGTTTTCTCCCCTGTATTCTTGCTGTTTTGTCTCCTGAACTCTCTCTGTTTTATCCCCAAAACTCTCGCCATTTTATCTCGTGAGTTCTTGCTGTATCATCTCCTGAACTAGCGCTCTTTTATCCTTTGAAATAACATTGCTTTATCCCCTGAATGCTTGCTCTTTTATCCCCTGAAATCTCACTGTTTTATCCGTTGAACTCTCATTGTTTCATCCCCTGAACTCTCGCTGTTTTATCTCTGGACCACTCTCTGTTTCATCTCCTGAACTCTCTGTTTCATCTTCTGAAAACTCATTGTTTTATCCCCTGAACACTCCCTATTTTATTTCCTGAACTCGCCCTGTTTTATCCACTGAATCTCTCGCTGTTTTATCTCTTGAGCTCTCTCTGTTTTATCAACTGAACTCTCGCTATTTTATCTCCCAAACTTTTGCTGTTTTATCCCTGAATGCTCACTGTTTTATCCCTTGAACTCTCACTGTTTTACATCATGAATTCTAGCTATTTTGCCGCTGAATTCTTGCTGTTTTAACCCCTGAATTCTGGCTATTTTTTCCCCTGAAAAATTGCTGCATTATCTCCTGGACTGCCACTGTTTCATCCCCAGAGCTCTCAATGCTTTATCCTCTGAACTCTCACTATTTTAGCTCTTGAACGCTAGCTATTTAAACTCACAAACTCTTGCTGTTTTATCCCTGAACTCTCATTGTTTTATCCGCTGAACTCTCTCTGTTTGAACCCCTCAACTCTCACAGTTTTATCCCCGGAAATCTTGTGGTATCATCACCTGAACTCTGGGCGTTTTATCCCCTGAACACTCTATATTATCACCAGAGTTCTTGCTGTTACATCTCCTGAGCATGCTCTGTTGATCTCCTGAACCCTCGGTATTTTATCTTCCAAATTTTTACAGTTTTATCCCTGAACTCTTAGTTTTATCCTGTGAACACTCACTGTTTTTTCCCCTGACCACTCCCTATTTTAGTTTCTGAACTCTCCCTGTTTTATCCCCTGAAACTCTCGCTATTTTATCTCTTGAGCTCTCTCTGTTTTATCCCCTGAACACTCACTGTATTATCCCCTGATTTCTTGTTGTTTTATCCCCTGTATTCTTGCTATTTCATCGCTTGAACTCTCGCCGTTTTATTCCCTGAACAGTCTGTTTTATCTCCCGGATTCTTGCTGTTTTACCTCCTGAGCGATCTCTGTTTTATCTCCTTAACTCTCGCTATTCTATCTCCCAAAATCTTGCTATTTTATCCCTGAACTCTCATCGTTTTATCCCCTGAACAATTACTGTTTTAAATCCTGCATTTCTAAGGTTTTAACTCCTGAACTCTCACTGTTTCATCTCCTGAACTCTCAGTGTTTTCCCTCTGAACTCTCATTGATTTATCTCTTGAAATCCTGTTGTTTTATCCCCTGAACTGTCGCTCTTTTATCCCCTGAACTCTTGCTGTTTTATCTCCCAAACTCACTGTTTTATCCCATGATTTCTTGCAGTTTTCTCCCCTGTATTCTTGCTGTTTTGTCTCCTGAACTCTCTCTGTTTTATCCCCAGAACTCTCGCCGTTTTATCTCGTGAGTTCTTGCTGTATCATCTCCTGAACTAGCGCTCTTTTATCCTTTAAAATAACACTGCTTTATCCCCTGAATACTTGCGCTTTTATCCCCTGAAATCTCGCTGTTTTATCCGTTGAACTCTCATTGTTTCATCCCCTGAACTCTCGCTGTTTTATCTCTGGACCAATCTCTGTTTCATCTCCTGAACTCACTGTTTCATCTCCTGAAAACTCACTGTTTTATCCCCTGAACACTCCCTATTTATATCCTGTACTCTCCCTGTTTTATCCACTGAATCTCTCTCTGTTTTATCTCTTGAGCTCTCTCTGTTTTATCCACTGAACTCTCGCTATTTTATCTCTTGAGCTCTCTCTGTTTTATCCCCTGAACACTCACTGTATTATCCCCTGATTTCTTGTTGTTTTATCCCCTGTATTCTTGCTATTTCATTGCTTGAACTCTCGCTGTTTTATTCCCTGACAAGACTGTTTTATCTCCTGGATTCTTGCTGTTTTACCTCCTGAGCGCTCTCTGTTTTATCTCCTGAACTCTCGCTATTCTATCTCCCAAAATCTTGCTATTTTATCCCTGAACGCTCATCGTTTTATCCCCTGAACACTTACTGTTTTAAACCCTGAATTTCTAAGGTTTTAACTCCTGAACTCTCACTGCTTTATCTCCTGAACGCTCAGTGTTTTCCCTCGGAACTCTCACTGATTTATCTCTTGAAATCCTGTTGTTTTATCCCCTGAACTCTTGCTGTTTTATCTCCCAAACTCACTGTTTTATCCCGTGATTTCTTGTTGTTTTCTCCCCTGTATTCTTGCTGTTTTATCCCCAAAACTCTCGCCATTTTATCTCGTGAGGTCTTGCTGTATCATCTACTGAACTAGCGCTCTTTTATCCTTTGAAATAACACTGCTTTATCCCCTGAATGTTTGCTCTTTTATCCCCTGAAATCCCGCTGTTTTATCTGTTGAACTCTCATTGTTTCATCCCCTGAACTCTCGCTGTTTTATCTCTGCACCACTCTCTGTTTCATCTCCTGAACTCTCTGTTTCATCTCCTGAAAACTCACTGTTTTATCCCCTGGACACTCCCTATTTTATTTCCTGAACTCTCCCTGTTTTATCCACTGAATCTCTCGCTGTTTTATCTCTTGAGCTCTCTCTGTTTTATCCACTGAACTCTCGCTATTTTATCTCCCAAACTTTTGCTGTTTTATCCCTGAATGCTCACAGTTTTATCCCTTGAACTCTCATGGTTTTACAATATGAATTCTAGCTATTTTGCCGCTGAATTCTTGCTGTTTTATCCCCTGAATTCTGGCTATTTTATCCCCTGAAAAATTACTGCATTATTCCTGAACTCCCACTGTTTCATCCCCGGAACTCTCAATGCTTTATCCTCTGAACTCTCACTGTTTTAACTCTTGAAAGCTAGCTATTTAAAGTCACAAACTCTTGCTGTTTAATCCCTGAACTCTCATTGTTTTATCCGCTGAACTCTCTCTGTTTGAACCCCTCAACTCTCACAGTTTTATCCCCGGAAATCTTGTGGTATCATCACCTGAACTCTGGGCGTTTTATCCCCTGAACACTCTATATTATCACCAGAATTCTTGCTGTTACATCTCCTGAGCATGCTCTGTTGATCTCCTGAATGCTCGGTATTTTATCTTCCAAATTTTTACTGTTTAATCGCTGAACTCTCAGTTTTATCCGTGAACAATCATTGTTTTATCCCATTAATTCTTGCTGTTTTATCCCGACTTCTTGCTGTTTTATCACCCTACTCTTGTTCTTTAATCCTCAGGATTTTTGCAGTTTTATCTCCTAACCTCTTGCTGTTTTATCTCCTGAACTCTCTCTGTTTTATCTAGTGATCTTCGTTGTTTTAAATCCCCAACTCATGCTGTTTTATCCCCTAAACTCTCGCTGTTTTATCCCTTGAACTCTCACAGTTTTATCCACTTAATTGTTGCTGTTTGATCCCCTGAACTCTGGCTGTTTTACCTCCTGAATTCTTGCTGTATCATCCCCTGAACTCTTGCTGTCTTATGCCTTGAACTCTCAGTGCTTTATAACCTGAACTCTCACTGTTTTATCTCCGGACCACTCTCTGTTTCATCTTCTGAACACTCACTGTTTTATCAGCTGACGACTCCCTATTTTACTTTCTGAACTTTCCCTGTTTTGTCAACTGAATCTCTCGCTATTTTATCTCTTGAGCTCTCTCTGTTTTATCCACTGAACTCTCGCTATTATATCTCCCAAACTCGTGCTGTTTTATCCCAGAACTCACACTGTTTTATCCCCGAACCCTCCATATTTTATTTCCTGAACTCTCCCTGCTTTATCCATTGAATCTCACGCTGTTTTATCTCCTGAACGCTCTCTGCTTTATCTCCTGAACTCTCGCAGCTTTATCTCCTGAACTCCCACTGCTTTATCCCCTGAAATCTCTCTGCTTTATCTCCTGAACTCTAACTGTTTTCCCCCTGAACTCTCACTGATTTATCTCCTGAACTCTTGATGTTTTTACCCCTGGACTGTCGCTCTTTTATCCCCTGAACTCTTGCTGGTTTATCTCCCAAACTCACTGTTTTATCTCGTGAATTCTTGTTGTTTTCTCCCCTGTATTCTTGCTGTTTTGCCTCCTGAACTGTCTCTGTTTTATCCCCAGAACTCTCGCTGTTTTATCTCGTGAGTTCTTGCTGTATCACCTCCTGAACTATCGCTCTTTTATCCTTTGAACTCACACTGCTTTATCCCCTGAATGCTTGCTCTTTTATCCGCTGAAATTTTGTTGTTTTATCTGTTGAACTCTCACTGTTTCATGCCCTGAACTCTCGCTGTTTTATCTCTGGACCACTCTCTGTTTCATCTCCTGAACTCTCTGTTTCATCTCCTGAAAACTCACTGTTTTATCCCCTGAACACTCCCTATTTTATTTCCTGAACTCTCCCTGTTTTATCCACTGAATCTCTCGCTGTTTTATCTCTTGAGCTCTCTCCTTTTTATCAACTGAACTCTCGCTATTTTATCTCCCAAACTTTTGCTGTTTTATCCCTGAATGCTCACTGTTTTATCCCTTGAACTCTCACTGCTTTACATCATGAATTCTAGCTATTTTGCCGCTGAATTCTTGCTGTTTTAACCCCTGAATTCTGGCTATTTTTTCCCCTGAAAAATTGCTGCATTATCTCCTGGACTGCCACTGTTTCATCCCCAGAGCTCTCAATGCTTTATCCTCTGAACTCTCACTATTTTAGCTCTTGAACGCTAGCTATTTAAACTCACAAACTCTTGCTGTTTTATCCCTGAACTCTCATTGTTTTATCCGCTGAACTCTCTCTGTTTGAACCCCTCAACTCTCACAGTTTTATCCCCGGAAATCTTGTGGTATCATCACCCGAACTCTGGGCGTTTTATCCCCTGAACACTCTATATTATCACCAGAGTTCTTGCTGTTACATCTCCTGAGCATGCTCTGTTGATCTCCTGAACCCTCGGTATTTTATCTTCCAAATTTTTACAGTTTTATCCCTGAACTCTTAGTTTTATCCCGTGAACACTCACTGTTTTTTCCCCTGACCACTCCCTATTTTAGTTTCTGAACTCTCCCTGTTTTATCCCCTGAAACTCTCGCTATTTTATCTCTTGAGCTCTCTCTGTTTTATCCCCTGAACACTCACTGTATTATCCCTGATTTCTTGTTGTTTTATCCCCTGTGTTCTTGCTATTTCATCGCTTGAACTCTCGCCGTTTTATTCCCTGAACAGTCTGTTTTATCTCCCGGATTCTTGCTGTTTTACCTCCTGAGTGCACTCTGTTTTATCTACTTAACTCTCGCTATTCTATCTCCCAAAATCTTGCTATTTTACCCCTGAACTCTCATCGTTTTATCCCCTGAACACTTACTGTTTTAAACCCTGAATTTCTAAGGTTTTAACTCCTGAACTCTCACTGTTTTATCTCCTGAACTCTCAGTGTTTTCCCTCTGAAATCTCACTGATTTATCTCTTGAAATCCTGTTGTTTTATCCCCTGAACTGTCGCTCTTTTATCCCCTGAACTCTTGCTGTTTTATCTCCCAAACTCACTGTTTTATCCCATGATTTCTTGCAGTTTTCTCCCCTGTATTCTTGCTGTTTTGTCTCCTGAACTCTCTCTGTTTTATCCCCAGAACTCTCGCCGTTTTATCTCGTGAGTCCTTGCTGTATCATCTCCTGAACTAGCGCTCTTTTATCCTTTAAAATAACACTGCTTTATCCCCTGAATACTTGCGCTTTTATCCCCTGAAATCTCGCTGTTTTATCCGTTGAACTCTCATTGTTTCATCCCCTGAACTCTCGCTGTTTTATCTCTGGACCAATCTCTGTTTCATCTCCTGAACTCACTGTTTTCATCTCCTGAAAACTCACTGTTTTATCCCTGAACACTCCCTATTTATATCCTGTACTCTCCCTGTTTTATCCACTGAATCTCTCTCTGTTTTATCTCTTGAGCTCTCTCTGTTTTATCCACTGAACTCTCGCTATTTTATCTCTTGAGCTCTCTCTGTTTTATCCCCTGAACACTCACTGTATTATCCCCTGATTTCTTGTTGTTTTATCCCCTGTATTCTTGCTATTTCATTGCTTGAACTCTCGCTGTTTTATTCCCTGACAAGACTGTTTTATCTCCTGGATTCTTGCTGTTTTACCTCCTGAGCGCTCTCTGTTTTATCTCCTGAACTCTCGCTATTCTATCTCCCAAAATCTTGCTATTTTATCCCTGAACGCTCATCGTTTTATCCCCTGAACACTTACTGTTTTAAACCCTGAATTTCTAAGGTTTTAACTCCTGAACTCTCACTGCTTTATCTCCTGAACGCTCAGTGTTTTCCCTCGGAACTCTCACTGATTTATCTCTTGAAATCCTGTTGTTTTATCCCCTGAACTCTTGCTGTTTTATCTCCCAAACTCACTGTTTTATCCCGTGATTTCTTGTTGTTTTTCTCCCCTGTATTCTTGCTGTTTTATCCCCAAAACTCTCGCCATTTTATCTCGTGAGGTCTTGCTGTATCATCTACTGAACTAGCGCTCTTTTATCCTTTGAAATAACACTGCTTTATCCCCTGAATGTTTGCTCTTTTATCCCCTGAAATCCCGCTGTTTTATCTGTTGAACTCTCATTGTTTCATCCCCTGAACTCTCGCTGTTTTATCTCTGCACCACTCTCTGTTTCATCTCCTGAACTCTCTGTTTCATCTCCTGAAAACTCACTGTTTTATCCCCTGGACACTCCCTATTTTATTTCCTGAACTCTCCCTGTTTTATCCACTGAATCTCTCGCTGTTTTATCTCTTGAGCTCTCTCTGTTTTATCCACTGAACTCTCGCTATTTATCTCCCAAACTTTTGCTGTTTTATCCCTGAATGCTCACAGTTTTATCCCTTGAACTCTCATGGTTTTACAATATGAATTCTAGCTATTTTGCCGCTGAATTCTTGCTGTTTTATCCCCTGAATTCTGGCTATTTTATCCCCTGAAAAATTACTGCATTATTTCCTGAACTCCCACTGTTTCATCCCCGGAACTCTCAATGCTTTATCCTCTGAACTCTCACTGTTTTAACTCTTGAAAGCTAGCTATTTAAAGTCACAAACTCTTGCTGTTTAATCCCTGAACTCTCATTGTTTTATCCGCTGAACTCTCTCTGTTTGAACCCCTCAACTCTCACAGTTTTATCCCCGGAAATCTTGTGGTATCATCACCTGAACTCTGGGCGTTTTATCCCCTGAACACTCTATATTATCACCAGAATTCTTGCTGTTACATCTCCTGAGCATGCTCTGTTGATCTCCTGAATGCTCGGTATTTTATCTTCCAAATTTTTACTGTTTAATCGCTGAACTCTCAGTTTTATCCCGTGAACAATCATTGTTTTATCCCATTAATTCTTGCTGTTTTATCCCGACTTCTTGCTGTTTTATCACCCTACTCTTGTTCTTTAATCCTCAGGATTTTTGCAGTTTTATCTCCTAACCTCTTGCTGTTTTATCTCCTGAACTCTCTCTGTTTTATCTAGTGATCTTTCGTTGTTTTAAATCCCCAACTCATGCTGTTTTATCCCCTAAACTCTCGCTGTTTTATCCCTTGAACTCTCACAGTTTTATCCACTTAATTGTTGCTGTTTGATCCCCTGAACTCTGGCTGTTTTACCTCCTGAATTCTTGCTGTATCATCCCCTGAACTCTTGCTGTCTTATGCCTTGAACTCTCAGTGCTTTATAACCTGAACTCTCACTGTTTTATCTCCGGACCACTCTCTGTTTCATCTTCTGAACACTCACTGTTTTATCAGCTGACGACTCCCTATTTTACTTTCTGAAATTTCCCTGTTTTGTCAACTGAATCTCTCGCTATTTTATCTCTTGAGCTCTCTCTGTTTTATCCACTGAACTCTCGCTATTATATCTCCCAAACTCGTGCTGTTTTATCCCAGAACTCACACTGTTTTATCCCCGAACCCTCCATATTTTATTTCCTGAACTCTCCCTGCTTTATCCATTGAATCTCACGCTGTTTTATCTCCTGAACGCTCTCTGCTTTATCTCCTGAACTCTCGCAGCTTTATCTCCTGAACTCCCACTGCTTTATCCCCTGAAATCTCTCTGCTTTATCTCCTGAACTCTAACTGTTTTCCCCCTGAACTCTCACTGATTTATCTCCTGAACTCTTGATGTTTTTACCCCTGGACTGTCGCTCTTTTATCCCCTGAACTCTTGCTGGTTTATCTCCCAAACTCACTGTTTTATCTCGTGAATTCTTGTTGTTTTCTCCCCTGTATTCTTGCTGTTTTGCCTCCTGAACTGTCTCTGTTTTATCCCCAGAACTCTCGCTGTTTTATCTCGTGAGTTCTTGCTGTATCACCTCCTGAACTATCGCTCTTTTATCCTTTGAACTCACACTGCTTTATCCCCTGAATGCTTGCTCTTTTATCCGCTGAAATTTTGTTGTTTTATCTGTTGAACTCTCACTGTTTCATGCCCTGAACTCTCGCTGTTTTATCTCTGGACCACACTCTGTTTCATCTCCTGAACTCTCTGTTTCATCTCCTGAAAACTCACTGTTTTATCCCCTGAACACTCCCTATTTTATTTCCTGAACTCTCCCTGTTTTATCCACTGAATCTCTCGCTGTTTTATCTCTTGAGCTCTCTCCTTTTTATCAACTGAACTCTCGCTATTTTATCTCCCAAACTTTTGCTGTTTTATCCCTGAATGCTCACTGTTTTATCCCTTGAACTCTCACTGCTTTACATCATGAATTCTAGCTATTTTGCCGCTGAATTCTTGCTGTTTTAACCCCTGAATTCTGGCTATTTTTTCCCCTGAAAAATTGCTGCATTATCTCCTGGACTGCCACTGTTTCATCCCCAGAGCTCTCAATGCTTTATCCTCTGAACTCTCACTATTTTAGCTCTTGAACGCTAGCTATTTAAACTCACAAACTCTTGCTGTTTTATCCCTGAACTCTCATTGTTTTATCCGCTGAACTCTCTCTGTTTGAACCCCTCAACTCTCACAGTTTTATCCCCGGAAATCTTGTGGTATCATCACCCGAACTCTGGGCGTTTTATCCCCTGAACACTCTATATTATCACCAGAGTTCTTGCTGTTACATCTCCTGAGCATGCTCTGTTGATCTCCTGAACCCTCGGTATTTTATCTTCCAAATTTTTACAGTTTTATCCCTGAACTCTTAGTTTTATCCCGTGAACACTCACTGTTTTTTCCCCTGACCACTCCCTATTTTAGTTTCTGAACTCTCCCTGTTTTATCCCCTGAAACTCTCGCTATTTTATCTCTTGAGCTCTCTCTGTTTTATCCCCTGAACACTCACTGTATTATCCCCTGATTTCTTGTTGTTTTATCCCCTGTGTTCTTGCTATTTCATCGCTTGAACTCTCGCCGTTTTATTCCCTGAACAGTCTGTTTTATCTCCCGGATTCTTGCTGTTTTACCTCCTGAGTGCACTCTGTTTTATCTCCTTAACTCTCGCTATTCTATCTCCCAAAATCTTGCTATTTTACCCCTGAACTCTCATCGTTTTATCCCCTGAACACTTACTGTTTTAAACCCTGAATTTCTAAGGTTTTAACTCCTGAACTCTCACTGTTTTATCTCCTGAACTCTCAGTGTTTTCCCTCTGAACTCTCACTGATTTATCTCTTGAAATCCTGTTGTTTTATCCCCTGAACTCTTGCTGTTTTATCTCCCAAACTCATTGTTTTATCCCGTGATTTCTTGCTGTTTTCTCCCCTGTATTCTTGCTGTTTTGTCTCCTGAACTCTCTCTGTTTTATCCCCAAAACTCTCGCCATTTTATCTCATGAGTTCTTGCTGTATCATCTCCTGAACTAGCGCTCTTTTATCCTTTGAAATAACATTGCTTTATCCCCTGAATGCTTGCTCTTTTATCCCCTGAAATCTCACTGTTTTATCCGTTGAACTCTCATTGTTTCATCCCCTGAACTCTCGCTGTTTTATCTCTGGACCACTCTCTGTTTCATCTCCTGAACTCTCTGTTTCATCTTCTGAAAACTCATTGTTTTATCCCCTGAACACTCCCTATTTTATTTCCTGAACTCGCCCTGTTTTATCCACTGAATCTCTCGCTGTTTTATCTCTTGAGCTCTCTCTGTTTTATCAACTGAACTCTCGCTATTTTATCTCCCAAACTTTTGCTGTTTTATCCCTGAATGCTCACTGTTTTATCCCTTGAACTCTCACTGTTTTACATCATGAATTCTAGCTATTTTGCCGCTGAATTCTTGCTGTTTTAACCCCTGAATTCTGGCTATTTTTTTCCCCTGAAAAATTGCTGCATTATCTCCTGGACTGCCACTGTTTCATCCCCAGAGCTCTCAATGCTTTATCCTCTGAACTCTCACTATTTTAGCTCTTGAACGCTAGCTATTTAAACTCACAAACTCTTGCTGTTTTATCCCTGAACTCTCATTGTTTTATCCGCTGAACTCTCTCTGTTTGAACCCCTCAACTCTCACAGTTTTATCCCCGGAAATCTTGTGGTATCATCACCCGAACTCTGGGCGTTTTATCCCCTGAACACTCTATATTATCACCAGAGTTCTTGCTGTTACATCTCCTGAGCATGCTCTGTTGATCTCCTGAACCCTCGGTATTTTATCTTCCAAACTTTTACAGTTTTATCCCTGAACTCTTAGTTTTATCCTGTGAACACTCACTGTTTTTTCCCCTGACCACTCCCTATTTTAGTTTCTGAACTCTCCCTGTTTTATCCCCTGAAACTCTCGCTATTTTATCTCTTGAGCTCTCTCTGTTTTATCCCCTGAACACTCACTGTATTATCCCCTGATTTCTTGTTGTTTTATCCCCTGTATTCTTGCTATTTCATCGCTTGAACTCTCGCCGTTTTATTCCCTGAACAGTCTGTTTTATCTCCCGGATTCTTGCTGTTTTACCTCCTGAGCGATCTCTGTTTTATCTCCTTAACTCTCGCTATTCTATCTCCCAAAATCTTGCTATTTTATCCCTGAACTCTCATCGTTTTATCCCCTGAACAATTACTGTTTTAAACCCTGCATTTCTAAGGTTTTAACTCCTGAACTCTCACTGTTTCATCTCCTGAACTCTCAGTGTTTTCCCTCTGAACTCTCACTGATTTATCTCTTGAAATCCTGTTGTTTTATCCCCTGAACTGTCGCTCTTTTATCCCCTGAACTCTTGCTGTTTTATCTCCCAAACTCACTGTTTTATCCCATGATTTCTTGCAGTTTTCTCCCCTGTATTCTTGCTGTTTTGTCTCCTGAACTCTCTCTGTTTTATCCCCAGAACTCTCGCCGTTTTATCTCGTGAGTTCTTGCTGTATCATCTCCTGAACTAGCGCTCTTTTATCCTTTAAAATAACACTGCTTTATCCCCTGAATACTTGCGCTTTTATCCCCTGAAATCTCGCTGTTTTATCCGTTGAACTCTCATTGTTTCATCCCCTGAACTCTCGCTGTTTTATCTCTGGACCAATCTCTGTTTCATCTCCTGAACTCACTGTTTCATCTCCTGAAAACTCACTGTTTTATCCCCTGAACACTCCCTATTTATATCCTGTACTCTCCCTGTTTTATCCACTGAATCTCTCTCTGTTTTATCTCTTGAGCTCTCTCTGTTTTATCCCCTGAACACTCACTGTATTATCCCCTGATTTCTTGTTGTTTTATCCCCTGTATTCTTGCTATTTCATTGCTTGAACTCTCGCTGTTTTATTCCCTGACAAGACTGTTTTATCTCCTGGATTCTTGCTGTTTTACCTCCTGAGCGCTCTCTGTTTTATCTCCTGAACTCTCGCTATTCTATCTCCCAAAATCTTGCTATTTTATCCCTGAACGCTCATCGTTTTATCCCCTGAACACTTACTGTTTTAAACCCTGAATTTCTAAGGTTTTAACTCCTGAACTCTCACTGCTTTATCTCCTGAACGCTCAGTGTTTTCCCTCGGAACTCTCACTGATTTATCTCTTGAAATCCTGTTGTTTTATCCCCTGAACTCTTGCTGTTTTATCTCCCAAACTCACTGTTTTATCCCGTGATTTCTTGTTGTTTTCTCCCCTGTATTCTTGCTGTTTTATCCCCAAAACTCTCGCCATTTTATCTCGTGAGGTCTTGCTGTATCATCTACTGAACTAGCGCTCTTTTATCCTTTGAAATAACACTGCTTTATCCCCTGAATGTTTGCTCTTTTATCCCCTGAAATCCCGCTGTTTTATCTGTTGAACTCTCATTGTTTCATCCCCTGAACTCTCGCTGTTTTATCTCTGCACCACTCTCTGTTTCATCTCCTGAACTCTCTGTTTCATCTCCTGAAAACTCACTGTTTTATCCCCTGGACACTCCCTATTTTATTTCCTGAACTCTCCCTGTTTTATCCACTGAATCTCTCGCTGTTTTATCTCTTGAGCTCTCTCTGTTTTATCCACTGAACTCTCGCTATTTTATCTCCCAAACTTTTGCTGTTTTATCCCTGAATGCTCACAGTTTTATCCCTTGAACTCTCATGGTTTTACAATATGAATTCTAGCTATTTTGCCGCTGAATTCTTGCTGTTTTATCCCCTGAATTCTGGCTATTATATCCCCTGAAAAATTACTGCATTATTTCCTGAACTCCCACTGTTTCATCCCCGGAACTCTCAATGCTTTATCCTCTGAACTCTCACTGTTTTAACTCTTGAAAGCTAGCTATTTAAAGTCACAAACTCTTGCTGTTTAATCCCTGAACTCTCATTGTTTTATCCGCTGAACTCTCTCTGTTTGAACCCCTCAACTCTCACAGTTTTATCCCCGGAAATCTTGTGGTATCATCACCTGAACTCTGGGCGTTTTATCCCCTGAACACTCTATATTATCACCAGAATTCTTGCTGTTACATCTCCTGAGCATGCTCTGTTGATCTCCTGAATGCTCGGTATTTTATCTTCCAAATTTTTACTGTTTAATCGCTGAACTCTCAGTTTTATCCCGTGAACAATCATTGTTTTATCCCATTAATTCTTGCTGTTTTATCCCGACTTCTTGCTGTTTTATCACCCTACTCTTGTTCTTTAATCCTCAGGATTTTTGCAGTTTTATCTCCTAACCTCTTGCTGTTTTATCTCCTGAACTCTCTCTGTTTTATCTAGTGACCTTTCGTTGTTTTAAATCCCCAACTCATGCTGTTTTATCCCCTAAACTCTCGCAGTTTTATCCCTTGAACTCTCACAGTTTTATCCCCTGAATTGTTGCTGTTTTATCCCCTGAACTCTAGCTGTTTTATCTCCTGTATTCTGGCTGTATCATCGCCTGAACTCTCGCTGTCTTATGCATTGAACTCTCAGTTCTTTATAACTTGAACTCTTGCTGTTTTATCTCCGGACCTCGCTCTGTTTCATCTTCAGAACTCTCTGTTTCATCTCTGAAAACTCACTGTTTTATCATCTGACGACTCCCTATTTTATTTCCTGAAATCTCCCTGTTTTATCCCCTGAATCTCACGCTATTTTATCTCTTGAGCTCTCTCTGTTTTATCCACTGAACTCTCGCTATTATATCTCCCAAACTTGTGCTGTTTTATCCCTGAACACTCACTGTTTTATCCCCCGAAGACTCCTTATTTTATTTCCTGAACTCTCCCTGTTTTATCCGCTGAATCTCACCCTGCTTTATCTCTTGAACTCTCTCTGATTTATCTCCTGAACTCTCGCAGCTTTATCTCCTGAACTCCCGCTGCTTTATCCCCTGAACTCTCTCTGCTTTATCTCCTGAACTCTCGCTATTTTATCTCCCAATCTCTTGCAGTTTTATTCCCTGAACTTTCACTGTTTTATCCCTTGAACTCTCAAGGTTTTATCGCGGCAATTTTTGCAGTTTTAACTCCTCGATTCTCGCTGTTTTATCTCCTGAACTCTTGCTGTTCTATCCCCTGAACTCTCGCTGTTTTATCTCCTGAACTCTTGATGTTCTATCCCAGAACACTCGCTGTTATATCCCCTGAACTCTCGCTGTTTTATTTCGTGAATTCTTGCTGTATCATCCCATGAACACTCGCTGTATTATGCCTGGAACTCTCACTGCTTTATACCCTGAATTCTCGCAGTTTTATGTCTGGACCACTCTCTGTTTCATACTCAGAACTCTCTGTTTCATCTTCTGAAAACTCACTGTTTTATCCCCTGACCACTCCCTATTTTAGTTTCTAAACTCTCCCTGTTTTATCCCCTGAAACTCTCACTATTTTATCTCTTCAGCTCTCTCTGTTTTATCCCCTGATTTCTTGTTGTTTTATCCCTGTGTTCTTGCTATTTCATTGCTTGAACTCTTGCTGTTTTATTCCCTGAACAGTCTGTTTTATCTCCTGGATTCTTGCTGTTTTACCTCCTGAGCGCTCTCTGTTTTATATCCTGAACTCTCGCTATTCTATCTCCCAAAATCTTGCTATTTTATCCCTGAACTCTCATCGTTTTATCCCCTGAACACTTACTGTTTTAAACCCTGAATTTAGGAGTTGTTAACTCCTGAATTTTAACTGCTTTATCTCCTGAACTCTCACTGTTTTCCCCCTGAACTCTCACTGATTTATCTCCTGAACTCTTGTTGTTTTATCCCCTGAAATGTCGCTCTTTCATCCCCTGAACTGTCACTGTTTTATCTCCCAAACTCACTGTTTAATCCCCTGAATTCTTGTTGTTTTCTCCCCTGTGTTCCTGCTGTTTTGTCTCCTGAACTGTCTGTTTTATCCCCAGAACTCTTGCTGTTTTATCTCGTGAGTTCTTGCTGTATCATCTCCTGAACTAGCGCTCTTTTATCCTTTGAACTCATATCACTTTATCCCCTGAATGCTTGCTCTTTTATCCCCTGAAACCTCACTGTTTTATCCGTTGAACTCTCACTGTTTCATCCCCTGAATTCTCGCTGTTTTATCTCTGGACCAGTCTCTGTTTTATCTCCTGAACTCTCTGTTTCATCTCCTGAAAACTCAATGATTTATCCCCTGAACACTCCCTATTTTATTTCCTGAACTCTCCCTGTTTTATCCGCTGAATCTCTCGCTGTTTTATCTCTTGAGCTCTTTCTGTTTTATCCACTGAACTCTCGCTATTTTATCTCCCAAACCTTTGCTCTTTTATCCCTTAATGCTCACAGTTTTATCCCGTGAACTCTCACTGTTTTACAACATGAATTCTAGCTATTTGGCCGCTGAATTCTTGCTGTTTTATCCCCTGAATTCTGGCTATTTTATACACTGAAAAATTGCTGCATTCTCTCCTGAACTCCCACTGTTTCATCCCCGGAACACTCAATGCTTTATCCTCTGAACTCTCACTATTTTAGCTCTTGAACGCTAGCTATTTAAACTCACAAAATCTTGCTGTTTTATCCCTGAACTCTCATTATTTTATCCGCTGAACTCTCTCTGTTTGAACCCCTCAACTCTCACAGTTTTATCCCCGGAAATCTTGTGGTATCATCACCCGAACTCTGGGCGTTTTATCCCCTGAACACTCTATATTATCACCAGAGTTCTTGCTGTTACATCTCCTGAGCATGCTCTGATGATCTCCTGAACGCTCGGTATTTTATCTTCCAAATTTTTACAGCTTTATCCCTGAACTCTTAGTTTTATCCCGTGAATACTCACTGTTTTATCCCCTGACCACACCCTATTTTAGTTTCTGAACTCTCCCTGTTTTATCCCCTGAAACTCTCGCTATTTTATCTCTTGAGCTCTCTCTGTTTTATCCCCTGAACACTCACTGTTTTATTTGCCCTGATTTCTTGTTGTTTTATCCCCTGTTTCTTGCTATTTCATCGCTTGAACTCTCGTTATTTTATTCCCTGAACAGTCTGTTTTATCTCCTGGATTCTTGTTGTTTTACCTCCTGAGCGCTCTCTGTTTTATCTCCTGAACTCTCACTATTCTATCTCCCAAAACCTTGTTTTTTTATCCCTGAACTCTCATCGTTTTATCCCCTAAACACTTACTGTTTTAAACCCTGAATTTCTAAGGGTTTAACTCCTGAACTCTCACTGCTTTATCTCCTAAACTCTCACTGTTTTCCCCCTGAACTCTCACTGATTTATCTCCTGAACTCTTGTTGTTTTATCCCCTGAAATGTCGCTCTTTCATCCCCTGAACTATCGCTGTTTTATCTCCCAAACTCACTGTTTTATCCCGTGAATTCTTGTTGTTTTCTCCCCTGTATTCTTGCTGTTTTGTCTCCTGAACTGTCTGTTTCATCCCCAGAACTCTTGCTGTTTTATCTCGTGAGTTCTTGCTGTATTATCTCCTGAACAAGCGCTCTTTTATCCTTTGAACTCACACTGCTTTATCCCCTAAATGCTTGCTCTTTTTTTCCCCTGAAATCTCGCTGTTTTATCCGTTGAACACTCACTGTTTCATCCCCTGAATCTCGCTGTTTTATCTTTGGACAACTCTCTGTTTCATCTCCTGAACTCTCTGTTTTATCCCCTGAACACTCCCTATTTTATTTCCTGAACTCTCCCTGTTTTATCCGCTGAATCTCTCGCTGTTTTATCTCTTGAGCTCTCTCAGTTTTATCCACTGAACTCTCGCTATTTTATCTCCCAAACTTTTGCTGTTTTATCCCTGAATGCTCACTGTTTTATCCCTTGAACTCTCACTGTTTTACAGCATGAATTCTAGCTATTTTGCCGCTGAATTCTTGCTGTTTAATCCCCAGAATTCTGGCTATTTTATCCCCTGAAAAATTGCTGCATTATCTCCTGAACTCCCACTGTTTTATTCCCGGAACTCTCAATGCTTTATCCTCTGAACTCTCCCTGTTTTAGCTCTTGAATGCTATCTATTTAAACTCACAAATTCTTGCTGTTTTATCCCTGAACTCTCATTGTTTTATCTGCTGAACTCTCTCTGTTTCATCCCCTCAACTCTCACAGTTTTTTCCCCGGAAATCTTGTGGTATCATCACCTGAACTCTGGGCGTTTTATCACCTGAACACTCTATTTTATCACCAGAATTCTTGCTGTTACATCTCCTGAGCATGCTCTGTTGATCTCCTGAACCCTCGGTATTTTATCTTCCAAATTTTTAATGTTTAATCGCTGAACTCTCAGTTTTATCCCGTGAACTATCACTATTTTCTCCCATTAATTCCTGCTGTTTTATCCCAACTTATTGCTGTTTTATCACCCTACTCTTGTTGTTTTAGCCCCAGAATTTTTGCAGTTTTATCTCCTAACCTCTCGCTGTTTTATCTCCTGAACTCTCTCTGTTTTATCTAGTGACCATTTGTTGTTTTAAATCCCCAACTCATGCTGTTTTATCCCCTAAACTCTCGCAGTTTTATCCCTTGAACTCTCACAGTTTTATCCCCTGAATTGTTGCTGTTTTATCCCCAGAACTCTAGCTGTTTTACATCCGGGATTCTTGCTGTATCATCGTCTGAACTCTCGCTGTCTTATGCATTGAACTCTCAGTGCTTTATCTCCTGAACTCTCGCAGCTTTATCTCCTGAACTCCCACTGCTTTATCCCCTGAACTCCCTCTGCTTTATCTCCTGAACTCTCGCTATTTTAACTCCCAATCTCTTGCAGTTTTATCCCCTGAACTTTCACTGTTTTATCCCTTGAACTCTCAAGGTTTTATTGCGGGAATTTTTGCAGTTTTAACTCGTCGATTCTCGCTGTTTTATCTCCTGAACTCATGCTGTTCTATCCCCTGAACTCTCGCTGTTTTATCTCCTGAATCTTGCTGTTCTATCCCCTGAACTCTCGCTGTTATATCCCCTGAACTCTCGCTGTATTATGCCTGGAACTCTCAGTGCTTTATACCCTGAACTCTCACGGTTTTATGTCTGGACCACTCTCTGTGTCATACTCTGAACTCTCTTCTTCATCTTCTGAAAACTCACTGTTTTACCCCTGACCACTCCCTATTTTAGTTTCTGAACTCTCCCTGTTTTATCCCCTGAAACTCTCGCTATATTATCTCTTGAGCTCTCACTGTTTTATCCCCTGATTTCCTGTTGTTTTATCCCCTGTATTCTTGCTATTTCATCGCTTGAACTCTCGCTGTTTTATTCCATGAACAGTCTGTTTTATCTCCTGGATTCTTGCTGTTTTACCTCCTGAGCGCTCTCTGTTTTATCTCCTGAACTCTCGCTGTTCTATTTCCCAAAATCTTGCTATTTTATCCCTGAACTCTCATCCTTTCATCCCTGAACACTTACTGTTTTAAACCCTGAATTTTGGAGGTTTTAACTCCTGAACTCTCACTGCTTTATCTCCTGAACTCTCACTGTTTTCCCCCTGAACTCTCACTGATTTATCTCCTGAACTCTTGTTGTTTTATCCCCTGAAATGTCGCTCTTTCATCCCCTGAACTCTCGCTGTTTTATATCCCAAACTCACGGTTTTATCCCGTGAATTCTTGTTGTTTTCTCCCCTGTGTTCCTGCTGTTTTGTCTCCTGAACTGTCTGTTTTATCCCCAGAACTCTTGCTGTTTTATCTCGTGAGTTCTTGCTGTATTATCTCCTGAACTAGCGCTCTTTTATCCTTTGAACTCACGTTGCCTTATCCCCTTAATGCTTGCTCTTTTATCCCCTGAAATCTCACTGTTTCATCCCCTGAACTCTCGCTTTTTATCTCTGGACCACTCTCTCTTTCATCTCCTGAACTCTCTGTTTCATCTCCTGAAAACTCACTGTTTTATCCCCTGAACACTCCCTATTTTATTCCCTGAACTCTCCCTGTTTTATCCGCTGAATCTCTCGCTGTTTTATCTCTTGAGCTCTCTCTGTTTTATCCACTGAACTCTCGCGAATTTTATCTCCGAAACTTTTGCTGTTTTATCCCTTAATGCTCACAGTTTTATCCCTTGAACTCTCACTGTTTTACAATATGAATTCTAGCTATATTGCCGCTTAATTCTTGCTGTTTTATCCCCTGAATTCTGGCTATTTTATCCCCTGAAAAATTGCTGCATTATCTCCTGAACTCCCACTGTTTCATCCCTGGAATTCTCAATGTTTTATCCTCTGAACTCTCACTATTTTAGCTCTTGAACGCTAGCTATTTATACTCACAAACTCTTGCTGTTTTATCCCTGAACTCTCACTGTCTTATCTCCTGAATTCTTGCTGCATCATCCCCTGAACTCTTGCTGTTTTATCCCTTGAACTCTCACTGCTTTATCGCCTGAACTCTCGCTGTTTTTTCTCCGGACCTGTCTTTTTCATCTCCTGAAAACTCACTGTTTTATTTCCTGAACACTACCTATTTTATTTCCTGAACTCTCTAAATTTTATCTGCTGAATCTCTCGCTGTTTTATCTCCTGAACTCTCGCTGCTTTATCTCCTGAACTCCCACGGCTTTTTCTCCTGAACGCTCTCTGTTTTATCTCCTGAACTCTCGCTATTTTATCTCCCAGACTCATGCTGTCCTATCCCCTGAACTCTTGCTGTTTTGTCCCCTGAAATCTCCATCTTTTATCCCCTGAACACGCTCTGTTTTATCTCCAGGACTCTCACTACTTTATCTCCCAAACTCACTGTTTTATCCTGAGAATTCTTGCTGTTTTCTCCCCTGTATGCTTTCTGTTTCGTCTCCTGAGCTCTCTCTGTTTTATCCCTGAACACTCACTGTTTTATTCCATGAATCCTCGCTGTTTTGTCTCCTGAGTTCTTGCTGTATCATCTCCTGAACACTCGCTGTATTATCCCATGAACTCACATTGCTTTATCCCCTGAATGCTTGCTCTTTTATCCCTTGAACTCTCGATGTTTTAACCGTTGATCTCTCACTGTTTTAAACTCAGAATTCTGCCGTTTTAACTCCTGAACTCAAGCTGTTTTATCTCCTAAACTCTCACTGTTTATCCCCTGAACTCACTCTGCTTTGTTTCCGGAACTCTCATTGTTTTATCTCCCAAACTCTTGCAGTTTTATCCCCTGAACTTTCGCAATTTTATCCCTTGAACTCTCAAGGTTTTATCATGAGAGTTTTTGCAGTTTTAACTCCTGAACACTCGCTGTTTTATCTACTGAACACTTGATGTTCTATTGTTTGAACTCTCGCTGCTTTATCCCCTGAACTCTCGGTGTTTTATCTCCTGAATTCTTGCAGTATCATCCCCTGAACTCTCACTGTCTTATGCCTGGAACTCTCAGTGCTTTATACCCTGAACTCTCACGGTTTTATGTCTGGACCACTCTCTGTTTCATCTTCTGAACTCTCTGTTTCATCTCCTGAAAGCTCACTGTTTTATCCCCTGACCACTCCCTATTTTAGTTTCTGAACTCACCCTGTTTTATCCCCTGAATCTCTCGCTATTTTATCTCTTGAGCTCTCTCTGTTTTATCCCCTGAACACTCATTGCTTTATCCCCTGATTTCTTGCTGTTTTATCCCCTGTATTCTTGCTGTTTCATCGCTTGAACTCTCGCTGTTTTATTCCCTGAACAGTCTGTTTTAGCTCCTGTATTCTTGCTGTTTTACCTCCTGAGCGCTCTCTGTTTTATCTCCTGAACTCTCATTACTCTATCTCCCAAAATCGTGCTATTTTGTCCCTGAACTCTCATCGTTTTATCCCCTGAACACTTATTGTTTTAAACCCTGAATTTCTGAGGTTTTAACTCCTGAACTCTCAATGCTTTATCGTCTGAACTATCAATGTTTTCCGCCTGAACTCTCTCTGATTTATCTCCTGAACACTTGTTGTTTTAACCCCTGAACTGTCGCTCTTTTATCCCCTGAACTCTCGCTGTTTTATCTAACAAACTCACTCTTATATCCCGTGAATTCTTGCTGTTTTCTCCCCTATATTCTTGCTGTTTTATCCCCTGAACTCTCTCTGATTTATCCCTGAACTCTCACTGTCTTATCCCCAGAACTCTCGCTGTTTTATCTCGTGAGTTCTTGCTGTATCATCTCCGGACCTATCGCTCTTTTATCCTTTGAACTCACACTGCTTTATCCCCTGAATCCTTGCTCTATTAGCCACTGAAATCTCGCTGTTTTATCCATTGAACTCTGACTGTTTCTTCACCAGAACTCTCGCTGTTTTATCTCTGGACATCTCTCTGTTTCATCTGCTGAACTCTCTGTTTCATCTCCTGAAAACTCAGTGTTTTATCCCCTGAACACTCCCTATTTTATTTCCTGAACTCTCCCTGTTTTTTCCGCTGAATCTCTCGCTGTTTTATCTCCTGAACTCTCTCTGCTTTATCTCATGAACTCCCACTGTTTATCTCCTGAACTCTCTCTGCTTTATCTCCTGAGCTCTCGCTATTTTATCTCCCAAACTCTTGCAGTTTTAACCCCTGAACATTCACTGTTTTATCCCTTGAACTCTCAATGTTTTATCACGAGAATATGTGCAGTTGTAACTCCTGAACTCTCCCTTTTTAAGCACCTGAACACTCTCTGTTTTATCTCAGGGACTCTCGCTATTTATCTCCCAAACTCACTGTTTTATCCCGAGAATTCTTGTTGTTTTCTCCCCTGTATTCTTGCTGTTTTCTCTCCTGAACTCTCTCTGTTTTATCCTTGAACTCTCGCTGTTTTATCTCTGGACGACTCTCTTTTTCATCTCCTGAACTCTCGCTGCTTTATCTCTTGAACTCCCACTGTTTTATCCCCTGAACTCTCTCTGCTTTATCTCCTGAGCTCTCGCTATTTTATCTCCCAAACTCTTGCAGATTTAACCCCTGAACATTCACTGTTTTATCCCTTGAACTCTCAATGTTTTATCACGAGAATATGTGCAGTTTTAACTCCTGAACTCTCTCTCTGCATAATCTCCTGAACTCTCGCTGTTTTACCTCCTGAACTCGAACTGTTTTATCCCCTGAACTCTCCCTGCTTTATCTCCTGAGCTCTCGCTATTTTATCTCCCAAACTCTTGCAGTTTTAACCCCTGAACATTCATTGTTTTATGCCTTGAACTCTCAACGTTTTATCACGAGAATATGGGCAGTTGTAACTCCTGAACTCTCCCTTTTTTATCACCTGAACACTCTCAGTTTTATCTCCGGGACTCTCGCTATTTATCTCCCAAACTCACTGTTTTATCCCAAGAATTCTTGCTGTTTTCTCCCCTGTATTCTTGCTGTTTTGTCTCCTGAACTCTCTCTGTTTTATCCCTGAACTTTCACTGTTTTATCCCCAGAATTCCAGCTGTTCTATCCACTGAACTCTCGTTGTTTTATCTCCTGGGTTCTTGCTGTATCATCTCCTGAACAATCACTCTTTTATCCTTTGAACTCACAGTGCTCTATCCCCTGAATGCTTGCTCTTTTATCCCCTGAACTCTCGCTGTTTTTTCTCTGGACCACTCTCTGTTTCATCTCCTGAACTCTCTGTTTCATCTCTTGAAAATACACTGTTTTATCCCCTGAACACTCCCTATTTTATTTCCTGAACTCTCCCTGTTTTATCAGCTGAATCTCTCACTGTTTTATCTCCTGAACTCTCTCTGCTTTATCTCCTGAACTCTCGCTGCTTTTTCTCCTGAACTCCCATTGTTTTATCCACTGAACTCTCTCTGTTTGAACCACTCAACTCTCACAGTTTTATCCCCGGAAATCTTGTGGTATCATCACCTGAACTCTGGGCTTTTTATCCCCTGAACACTCTATTTTATCACCAGAATTCTTGCTGTTACATCTCCTGAGCACGCTCTGTTGATCTCCTGAACCCTCGGTACTTTATCTTCCAAATTTTTACTGTTTTATCCCTGAACTCTTAGTTTTATCCCGTGAACTCTCACTGTTTTATCCCTTTAATTCTTGCTGTTTTATCCCGAATTCTTGCTGTTTTATCACAGTACTCTTGTTGGTTTAACCCCAGTGTTTTTGCAGTTTTATCTCCTGACCTCTCGCTGTTTTATCTCCTGAACTCTCCAAGTTTTTTCTAGTGAACTCTCATTGTTTTAAATCCACAACTCTTGCTGTTTTATCCCCTAAACTCTCGTTGTTTTATCTCCTGAATTCTTGCTGTATCATCCCCTGAACTCTCGCTGTTTTATGCCTTGAACTCTCAGTGCTTTATACACTGAACTCTCGCTGTTTTATCTCCGGACCACTCTCTGTATCATCTTCTGAACTCTCTGTTTCATCTCCTGAAAACTCACTGTTTTATCCTCTGACCACTCCCTATTTTATTTCCTGAACACTCCCTGATTTATCCCCTGAATCTCTCGCTATTTTATATCTTGAGCTCTCTCTGTTTTATCCATTGAACTCTCTCCATTATATCTCCCAAACTCGTGCTGTTTTATTTCTGAACTCACAATGATTTATCCCCTGAACACTCACTATTTTATCCCCTGAATTCTTGCTGTTCAATCCCCTGTATTCTTGCTTTTTCATCGCTTGAATTATCGCTGTTTAATTCCCTGAACGGTCTGCTTTATCCCCTGTATTCTTGTTGTTTTACCTCATGGGCACTCTCTGTTTTATCTCCTGAACTCTCGCTATTCTATCTCCCAAAATCTTGCTGTTTTATCCCTTAACTACCATTCGTTTTATTCTCTGAACACTTACTGTTTTAAACCCTGATTCTTTGAGGTGTTAACTCCTGAACTCTCAATGCTTTATCTCCGGAACTCTCACTGTTTTCCCCCTGAACTCTCTCTGCTTTATCTCCTGAACTCTTGTTGTTTTATCCCCTGAACTTTCGCTCTTTTATCCCCTGAAATCTCGCTGTTTTATCTCCAAACTCACTGTTTTATCCCGTGAATTCCTGCTGTTTTCTCCCCTGTATTCTTGCTGTTCTATCTCCTGTACTCTCTCTGTTTTATACCTGAACTCTCACTGATTCATCCCCAGAAGTCTAGGAAATTCAGTGTTCATCCACTGAACTCTCGCTGTTTTATCTCGTGAGTTCTTGCTGTATCATCTCCTGAACTTTCGCTCTTTTATCCTTTGAACTCACCCTGCTTTATCCCCTGAATGCTTGCTCTTTTATCCCCTGAACTCTCGTTGTTTGAACCGTTGAACTCTCACTGTTTTATCCCCTGAACCCTCGCTGTTTTATCTCCAGACCACTCTCTGTTTCATCACCTGAACTCTCTGTTTCATCTCCTGAAAATTCACTGTTTTATCCCCTGAACACTCCCTATTTTATTTCCTGAACTCTCCCTGTTTTATCCGCTGAATCTCATGCTGTTTTATCTCCTGAACTCTCTCTGCTTTATCTCCTGAACTCTCGCAGCTTTATCTCCTGAACTCCCCCTGCTTTATCCCCTGAACTCTCTCTGCTTTATCTCCTGAACTCTCGCTATTTTATCTCCCAAACTCTTGCAGTTTTATCCCCTGAACTTTTGCTGTTTTATCTCTTGAACTCTCAAGGTTTTATCGCGAGAATTTTTGCAGTTTTATCTCCTGAACTCTTGCTGTTCTATCCCCTGAACTCTCGCAGTTATATCCCCTGAACTCTCACTATTTTATGCCTTGAACTCTCAGTGCTTTATACCCTGAACTCTCACGGTTTTATGTCTGGACCCCTCTGTTTCATCTTCTGAACTCTCTGTTTCATCTCCTGAAAACTCACTGTTTTATCCCCTGAACACTCCCTATTTTAGTTTCTGAACTCACCCTGTTTTATCCCCTGAATCTCTAGCTATTTTATCTCTTCAGCTCTCTCTGTTTGATCCCCTGAACACTCACTGTTTTATCCCCTGATTTCTTGTTGTTTTTTCCGCTGTATTCTTGCTGTTTCATCGCTTGAACTCTCGCTGTTTTATTCCCTGAACAGTGTGTTCTAGCTCCTGTATTATTGCTGTTATACCTCCTGAGCGCCCTCTGTTTTATCTCCTGAACTCTTGCTATTCTATCTCCCAAAATCTTGTTATGTTATCCCTGAACTCTCATCGTTTCATCCCCTGAACACTTATTGTTTTAAACCCTGAATTTCGGAGGTTTTAACTCCTGAACTCTCACTGCTTTATCTCCTGAACTCTCAATGTTTTGCCCCTGAACTCTCTCTGATTTATTTCCTGAACTTTTGTTGTTTTATCCCCTGGACTGTCGCTCTTTAATCCCCTGAACTCTCACTGTTTTATCTCCCAAACTCACTGTTTTATCCCGTGAATTCTTGTTGTTTTCTCCCCTGTATTCTTGCTGTTTTATCTCCTGAACTCTCTCTGATTTATCCCTGAACTCTCACTGTCTTATCCCCAGAACTCTCGCTGTTTTATCTCGTGAGTTCTTGCTGTATCATCTCCGGAACTATCGCTCTTTTATCCTTTGAACTCACACTGCTTTATCCCTTAAATTCTTGCTCTTTTAGCCACTGAAATCTTGCTGTTTTATCCGTTGAACTCTGACTGTTTCTTCCCCAGAACTCTCGCTGTTTTATCTCTGGACATCTCTCTGTTTCATCTGCTGAACTCTCTGGTTCATCTCCTGAAAACACAGTGTTTTATCCCCTGAACACTCCCTATTTTATTTCCTGAACTCTCCCTGTTTTATCCGCTGAATCTCTCGCTGTTTTATCTCCTGAACTCTCTCTGCTTTATCTCATGAACTCCCACTGTTTATCCCCTGAACTCTCTCTGCTTTATCTCCTGAGCTCTCGCTATTTTATCTCCCAAACTCTTGCAGTTTTAACCCCTGAACATTCACTGTTTTATCCCTTGAACTCTCAATGTTTTATCACCAGAATATGTGCAGTTGTAACTCCTGAACTCTCCCTTTTTAAGCACCTGAACACTCTCTGTTTTATCTCAGGGACTCTCGCTATTTATCTCCCAAACTCACTGTTTTATCCCGAGAATTCTTGCTGTTTTCTCCCCTGTATTCTTGCTGTTTTCTCTCCTGAACTCTCTCTGTTTTATCCTTGAACTCTCGCTGTTTTATCTCTGGACGACTCTCTTTTTCATCTCCTGAACTCTCGCTGCTTTATCTCTTGAACTCCCACTGTTTTATCCCCTGAACTCTCTCTGCTTTATCTCCTGAGCTCTCGCTATTTTATCTCCCAAACTCTTGCAGATTTAACCCCTGAACATTCACTGTTTTATCCCTTGAACTCTCAATGTTCTCCTGAACTCTCCCTTTTTTATCACCTGAACACTCTCAGTTTTATCTCCAAGACTTTCGCTATTTATCTCCCAAACTCACTTGTTTTATCCCGAGAATTCTTGCTGCATCATCCCCTGAACTCTTGCTGTTTTATCTCCAGAACTCTCTCTTTTTCATCTCCTGAAAACTCACTGTTTTATTTCCTGAACACTCCCTATTTTATTTCCTGAACTCTCTAAATTTTATCTGCTGAATCTCTCGCTGTTTTATCTCCTGAACTCTCGCGATTTTATCTCCCAGACTCTTGCAGTTTTATCCCGTGAACTTTCGTTGTTTTAACCCTTGAACTCCCACTGTTTTATTCCCAGAATTTGTGCAGATTTAGCTCCTGAACTCTCGCTGTTTTATCTCCTGAACTCTTGCTGTTCTATCCCCTGAACTCTCGCTGTTTTATCCCCTGAAGTCTCCATCTTTTATCCCCTGAACACGCTCTGCTTTAGCTCCGGGCCCCTCACTATTTTATCTCCCATACTCACTGTTTTATCCCGAGAATTCTTGCTTTTTTCTCCCCTGTATTCTTTCTGTTTCGTCTCCTGAGCTCTCTCTGTTTTATCCCTGAACACTCACTGTTTTATTCCATGAACCCTCGCTGTTTTGTCTCCTGAGTTCTTGCTGTATCATCTCCTGAACTCGCTCTGTATTATCCCTTGAACTCACACTGCTTTATCCCCTGAATGCTTGCTCTTTTATCCCTTGAACTCTCGATGTTTTACCCATTGATCTCTCACTGTTTTAAACCCAGAATTCTGCCGTTTTAACTCCTGAACTCTCGCTGTTTTATCTCCTGAACTCTCACAGTTTATCCGCTGAACGCTCTATTTTTATCTCCTGAACTCTCGTGGTTTTATCTCCCAATCTTTTGCTTTTTTATCCCCTGAACTCTCGCTGTTTTATACCTTGAAGTCTCACTGTTTTATCCCCTGAATTCTCACTCTTTTATCCCTGAACTCTCACTGTTTTATCCCCTGAATTCTCTCTGTTTTATCTCCTAAAGTCTCACTGTTTTATGCCCTGAATTCTTACTCTTTTATCCCTGAAGTCTCGCTGTTTTATCCCCTGAACTCTCTCTGTTTTATCCCCTGAATCTCTCGTTGCTTTAGCACCTGAGCTCTCTCTGTTGTCACTCCTGCTCTCTCACTGTTTTATCTTCCAAACTCTTGCCATTTTATCGCCTTGACCTTTGCTGTTTTATCCCCTGAACACCCGCTCTTTTATTCACTGAACATTCTGTTTTACCCCCTGATTCTAGCTGTTTTATCTCCGGACCTCTCTCTGTTTCATCTCCTGAACTCGCGCTATTTTATTTCCCAAACTCTTGCTGTTTTATTCTCTGACCTCTTGCTGTTTTATAAGCTGAACTCTAGCTGTTTTATCCCCTGAGCACTCTCTGTTTTATACCCAGAGTTTTTAAAGTTTAAATTCCTGAACTCTCGCTGTTTTATCACCTGAACTCTTGCTATTTTATCCCCTGAACTCTTGCTGTTTTTTTCCTCTGAACTCTCCCTGTTTTATCCCCTGAACACTCTCTGTTTTATCTCCTGAACTCTCGCCATTTTATCTCCCAAACCCTTGCTGTTTTATCCCTGAACTCTCATTGATTTATCCTGTGAATCCCTGCTGTTGTATCCCCTGTATCCTAACTGTCTCGTTTTTTTGTCTCCTGAACTCTTTTCTGTTTTATCCCTCAACTCTCACTGTTCTATCTCCTGATCTCTCACTGTTTCGTCTCCTGAACACTCTTTGATTTATCCCCTAAATCTCTCGCTATTTTATTTCATGAGCTCTCTCTGCTTTCCCTCCTGAACTCGCACTGTTTTATCTCCCAATCTCTTGCTGTTTTATCCCCTGAATACCCACTGTTTTATCCCCTGTACACTCTGTTTTATCCCCAGAATTCTAGTTGTTTTATCTCCTGAACTCTCGATATTTTATCTCCCAAACTCTTGCTGTTGTATCCCTGACCTCACACTGTTTTATCCCCTGAACACTCACTGTTTTATATCCTTGAATTCTTGGTGTTTTAACCCCTGAATCCTTGTTGTTTTATGCACAGGGATTTTTCAGTTTTATCTCCTGAACTCTCGCTGTTTTATCTCCTGAACACTCACTGTTCTTTTAAATGAACTCTCTCTGCTTTATTTCCTGAACACTCGCTATTTATCTCCCAAACTCTTGCAATTTTACCATTGAACTCTCCCTGTTTTATGCCCTGAACACTCTCTGTTTTATCTCCTGAACTCTCTTTGTTTTATCCCGGGAACTCTCAAAGTTTTACCAGCTGAAGGCTCTCTGTTTTATCTCCTGACTCTCTCGCTGTTCCGTCCCCTGTATTCTTGCTGTTTCATCACTTGAACTCTCACTGTTTTATTCCCTGAACATGCTGTTTTATCCCTAGTATTCTTGCTGTTTTATGTCCTGAGCTCTCTCTGTTTTATCACCTGACCTCTCGATATTTATCTCCCAAACTCTTGCTGCAGTACCCCTGAACTCTCACTGTTTTATCCCCTGAACACTCACTGTTTAATACCCTGAATTCTTTGTGTTTTGACCCCTGAATCCTTGTTGTTTTATGCACAGGAATTTTTCAGTTTTATCTCCTGAACTCTCGCTGTTTTATCTCCTGAACTCTCACTGTTTTCTTTAACTGAACTCTCTCTGCTTCATCTCCTGAACACTCGCTATTTATCTCTCAAACTCTTGCAATTTTATCCATTGAACTCTCCCTGTTTTATCCCCTGAACACTCTGTTTTATCTCCTGAACTCGCTTTGTTTTATCCCCTGAATTCTCACACTTTTACCTGCTGAAGGCTCTCTGTTTTATCCCCTGACTCTCTTGCTGTTTCGTCCACTGTATTCTTGATGTTTCATCACTTGAACTCTCTCTGTTTTATCCCCTGAACATTCTGTTTTATCCCTAGTATTCCGGCTGTTTTACCTCCAGAGCGCTCTCTGTTTTATCTCCAGAAATCTCGCTATTCTATCTCCCAAAATCTTGCCATTTTATCCCTGAACTCTCATCGTTTTATCCCCTGAACACTTACTGTTTTAAACCCTGAATTTCTGAGGTTTTAACTCCTGTATTCTCGCTGTTTTATCTCGTGAACTCTCACTGTTTTCCCCCTGAACTCTCACTGATTTATCTCCTGAACTCTTGTAGTTTTATCCCCTGAACTGTCGCTCTTTCATCCACTGAACTCTCGCTGTTTTATCTCCCAAACTCACTCTTTTATCCCCTGTATTCTTGCTATTTCATCACTTGAACTCTCTCTGTGTTATTCCCTGAATAGTCTGTTTTATCTCCTGGATTCTTGCTGTTTTACCTGCTGAGCGCTCTCTGTTTTATCCCCTGAACTCTCGCTTTTCTATCTCCCAAAATCTTGCTAAATATATCCCTGAACTCTCATCGTTTTATTCCCTGAAAACTAATTGTTTTGAACCCTGAATTTCTGAGGTTTTAATTCCTGAACTCTCACAGCTTTATCTCCTGAACTCTCACTGTTTTCCCCCTTAATTCTCATTGATTTATCTCCTGAACTCTTGTTGTTTTATCCCCTGAACAGTCACTCTTTTTTCGCCTGAACTCTTGCTGTTTTATCTCCCAAACTCATTGTTTTATCCGATGAATTCTTGTTGGTTTCTCCCCTGTATTCTTGCTGTTTTGTCTCCTGAACTCTCTCTGTTTTATCCCCAGAACTCTCGCTGTTTTATCTCCTGAAATCTTGCTGTATCATCCCCTGAACTCTCGATGTTTTATGCCTTGAACACTCAGTGCTTTTTCCCTTGAATCTCACGCTGTTTTATTTCGTGAATTCTCTCTGCTTTATCTCCTGAACTCTCGCAGCTTTATCTCCTGAACTCCCACTGCTTTATCCCCTGAACTCTCGCTATTTTATCTCCCAGTCTCTTGCAGTTTTATCCCCTGAACTTTCACTGTTTTATCCCTTGAACTCTCAAGGTTTTAGCGCGGGAATTTTTGCAGTTTTAACTCCTGAACTCTCGCTGTTTTATCTCCTGAACTCTTGCTGTTCTATCCCCTGAACTCTCGCTGTTATATCCCGTGAACACTCGCTGTTTTATCTCCTGAATTCTTGCTGTTTTACCTCCTGAGCGCTTTCTGTTTTATCTCCTGTACTCTCTCTATTCTATCTCCCAAAATCTTGGTATTTTATCCCTTTGCTCTCATCGTTTTATCCCCCGAACACTTACTGTTCGAAACCCTGATTTTCTGAGGTTTTACCTACTGAACTTTTGTTGTTTTATCCCCTGAACTCTCGCTGTTTTATCTCCCAAACTCACTGTTTTATCCCGTGAATTCTTGTTATTTTCTCCCCTGTATTCCTGCTGGTTTGTCTCCTGAACTCTCTCTGTTTTATTCCTGAACTCTCACTGATTCATCCCCAGAATTCTAGCTGTTTTCTCCACTGAACACTCCGTTTTATCTGGTGAGTTCTTGCTGTATCATCTCCTGAACTTTCGCTCTTTTATCCTTTGAACTCACCCTGCTTTATCCCCTGAATGCTTGCTCTTTTATCCCCTGAACACTCATTGTTTTATCTGTTGAACTCTCACTGTTTTATCCCCTGAACTCTCACTGTTGTATCTCTGGACCACTCTCTGTTTCATCACCTGAACTCTCTGTTTCATCTCCTGAAAGCTCATTGTTTTATCCCCTGAACACTCCCTATTTTTTTTTCCTGAACTTTCCCTGTTTTATCCGCTGAATCTAAGGCTGTTTTATCTCCTGAACTCTCTCTGCTTTATCTCCTGAATTCTCGCTGCTTTATCTCCTGAACTCCCACTGTTTTATCCCCGAACTCTCTCTGCTTTATCTCCTGAGCTCTCGCTATTTTATCTCCCAAACTCTTGCAGTTTTAACCCCTGAACATTCACTGTTTTATCCCTTCAACTCTCAATGTTTTATCACAACAATATGTGCAGTTGTAACTCCTGAACTCTCCCTTTTTTATCACATGAACACTCTCAGTTTTATCTCCAGGACTCTCGCTAATTATCTCCCAAAATCACTGTTTTCTCCCGAGAATTCTTACTGTTTTCTCCCCTGTAAAATTGCTGTTTTGCCTCCTGAACTCTCTCTGTTTTATCCCTGAACTCTCGCTGTTTTATCTCTGGACGAGTCTCTGTTTCATCTCCTGAACTCTCTGTTTCATCTCCTGAAAAATCATTGTTTTATCCCCTGAACACTCCCTATTTAACTTCCCGAACTCTCCCTGTTTTATCCGCTAATTCTCTCGCTGTTTTATCACCGGAACTCTCTCTGCTTTATCTCCTGAACTCTCGCTGCTTTATCTCCTGAACTCCCACTGTTTTATCCCCTGAACTCTCTCTGCTTTATCTCCTGAACTCTTGCTATTTTATCTCCCAAACTCTTGCAGTTTTAACCCCTGAACATTCATTGTTTTATCCCTTGAACTCTCAATGTTTTATCACAAGAATATGTGCAGTTTTAACTCCTGAACACTCCCTTTTTTATCACCTGAACAATCTCAGTTTTATTTCCGGGACTCTCGCTATTTATCTCCCAAACTCACTGATTTGCCGGAGAATTCTTGCTGTTTTCTCCCCTGTATTCTTGCTGTTTTGTCTCCTGAACTCTCTCTGTTTTATCCCTGAACTTTCATTGTATTATCCCCAGAATTCTAGCTGTCCTATCCACGGCACTCTCGCTGTTCTATCTCCTGAGTTCTTGCTGTATCATCTCCTGAACTATCGCTCTTTTATCCTTTGAACTCACACTGCTCTATCCCCTGAATGCTTCCTCTTTTATCCCCTGAACTCGCGCTGCTTTATCCATTGAACTCTGATTGTTTTATCCCCAGAATTTTAACTCCTGAACTCCTGCTGTTTTATCCCCTGAACACTCTCTGTTTTATCTCCTGAACTCTCGCCATTTTATCTCCCAAACTCTTGCTGTTTTATCCCTGAACTCTCATTGATTTATCCTGTGAATCCCTGCTGTTGTATCCCCTGTACCCTAACTGTCTCGTTTTTTTGTGTCCTGAACTCTTTTCTGTTTTATCCCTCAACTGTCTCTGTTCTATCTCCTGATCTCTCACTGTTTCATCTCCTGAACACTCTTTGATTTATCCCCTAAATCTCGCACTATTTTATTTCATGAGCTCACTCTGCTTTCCCTCCTGAACTCGCACTGTTTTATCCCCCAATCTCTTGCTGTTTTATCCCCTGAATACCCACTGTTTTATCCCTGTACACTCTGTTTTATCCCCAGAATTCTAGTTGTTTTATCTCCTGAACTCTTGATATTTTATCCCCCAAACTCTTGCAGTTGTATCCATGACCTCTCACTGTTTTATCCCCTGAACACTCACTGTTTTATACCCTTGAATTCTTGGTGTTTTAACCCCTGAATCCTTGTTGTTTTATGCACAGGAATTTTTCAGTTTTATCTCCTGAACTCTCGCTGTTTTATCTCCTGAACACTCGCTATTTATCTCCCAAACTCTTGCAAGTTTACCGTTGAAATCTCCCTGTTTTATCCCCTGAACACTCTCTGTTTTATCTCCTGAACTCTCTTTGTTTTATCCCCTGAACTCTCAAAGTTTTATCAGCTGAAGGCTCTCTGTTTTATCTCCTGACTCTCTCGCTGTTCCGTCCCCTGTATTCTTGCTGTTTCATCACTTGAACTCTCACTGTTTTATCCCATGAACATGCTGTTTTATCCCTAGTAATCTTGCCGTTTTAAGTCCTGAGCTCTCTCTGTTTTATCTCCTGAGCTCTCTCTGTTTTATCAACTGACCTCTCGATACTTATCTCCCAAACTCTTGCTGTTGTAGCCCTTAACTCACACTGTTTTATCCCCTGAACACTCACTGTTTTATACCTTGAATTCTTCGTGTTTTGACCGCTGAATCCTTGTTTTTTTTATGCACAGGAATTTTTCAGTTTTATCTCTTGAACTCTCGCTGTTTTATCTCCTGAACTCTCACTGTTTTTTTTAACTGAACTCTCTCTGCTTCATCTCCTGAACACTCACTATTTATCTCCCAAACTCTTGCAATTTTATCCATTGAACTCTCCCTGTTTTATCCCCTGAACACTCTGTTTTATTTCCTGAACTCGCTTTGTTTTATCCCCTGAACTATCACTCTTTTACCTGCTGAAAGCTCTCTGTTTTATCCCCTGACTCTCTTGCTGTTTCGTCCACTGTATTCTTAATGTTTCATCACTTGAACTCTCTCTGTTTTATCCCCTGAACATTCTGTTTTATCCCTAGTATTCTGGCTGTTTTACCTCCTGAGCACTCTCTGTTTTATCTCCTGAACTCTTGCTATTCTATCTCCCAAAATCTTGCTATTTTATCCCTGAACTCTCGTCGTTTTATCCCGTGAACACTTACTGCTTTAAACCCTGAATTTCTGAGGTTTTAACTCCTGTACTCTCGCTGTTTTATCTCCTGAACTCTCACTGTTTTCCCCCTGAACTCTCACTGATTTATCTCCTGAACTCTTGTAGTATTATCCCCTGAACTGTCGCTCTTTCATCCACTGAACTCTCGCTGTTTTATCTCCCAAACTCATTGTTTTATTTCCTGATTTCTTGTTGTTTTATCCCCTGTATTCTTGCTATTTCATCGCTTGAACTCTCTCTGTTTTATTCCCTGAACAGTCTGTTTTATCTCCTGGATTCTTGCTGTTTTACCTGCTGAGCGCTCTCTGTTTTACCCCCTGAACTCTCGCTATTCTATCTCCCAAAATGTTGCTAAATATATCCCGAACTCTCATCGTTTTATCCCCTGAAAACTAACTGTTTTAAACCCTGAATTTCTGAGGTTTTAATTCCTGAACTCTCACAGCTTTATCTCCTGAACTCTCACTGTTTTCCCCCAGAATTCTCACTGATTTATCTCCCAAACTCATTGTTTTATCCCGTGAATTCTTGCTGGTTTCTCCCCTGTATGCTTGCTGTCTTGTCTCCTGAATTCTCTCTGTTTTATCCCCAGAACTCTCGCTGTTTTATCTCCTGAATTCTTGCTGTATCATCCCCTGAACTCTCGATGTTTTATGCCTTGAACACTCAGTGCTTTTTCCCTTGAATATCACGCTGTTTTATCTCCTGAATTCTCTCTGCTTTATCTCCTGAACTCTCGCTGCTTTATCTCCTGAACTCCCACTGCTTTATCCCCTGAACTCTCTCTGCTTTATCTCCTAAACTCTCGCTATTTTATCTCCCAGTCTCTTGCAGTTTTATCCCCTGAACTTTCACTGTTTTATCCCTTGAACTCTCAAGGTTTTATCGTGGGAATTTTTGCAGTTTTAACTCCTGAACTCTCGCTGTTTTATCTCCTGAACTCTTGCTGTTCTATCCCCTGAACTCTCGCTGTTATATCCCGTGAACACTCGCTGTTTTATCACCTGAATTCTTGCTGTTTTACCTCCTGAGTGCTCTCTGCTTTATCTCCTGAACTCTCGCTGCTTTATCTCCTGAACTCCCACTGTTTTATCCCATGAGTTCTCTCTGCTTTATCTCCTGAACTCTTGCTATTTTATCTCCCAAACTCTTGCAGTTTTAACCCCTGAACATTGACTCTTTTATCCCTTGAACTCTCAATGTTTTATCACGAGAATATGTGCAGTTTTAACTCCTGAACTCTCTCTGCTTTATCTCCTGAACTCTCGCTGCTTTATCTCCTGAACTCCCTCTGGTTTATCCCCTGAACTCTCTCTGCTTTATCTCCTGAGCTCTCGCTATTTTATCTCCCAAACTCTTGCAGTTTTAACCCCTGAACATTCACCGTTTTATCCCTTCAACTCTCAATGTTTTATCACGAGAATATGTGCAATTGTAACTCCTGAACTCTCCCTTTTTTATCACCTGAACACACTCTGTTTTATCTCCGGGACTCTCGCTAATTATCTCCCAAACTCACTGTTTTATCCCGAGAATTCTTACTGTTTTCTCCCCTGTATTCTTGCTGTTTTGTCTCCTGAACTCTCTCTGTTTTATCTCCTGAACTCTCACTGTTTTTTTTAAATGAACTCTCTCTGCTTCATCTCCTGAACACTCGCTATTTATCTCCCAAACTCTTGCAATTTTATCCATTGAACTCTATCTGTTTTATCCCCTGAACTCTCGCTGTTTTATCTCCCAAATTCACTGTTTTATCCGATGAATTCTTGTTATTTTCTCCCCTGTATTCTTGCTGGTTTGTCTCCTGAACTCTCGCTGTTTTATTCCTGAACTCTCACTGATTCATCCCCAGAATTCCAGCTGTTTTCTCCACTGAACTCTCCATGTTTTAACTGGTGAGTTGTTCCTGTATCATCTCCTGAACTTTCGCTCTTTTATCCTTTGAACTCACCCTGATTTATCCCCTGAATGCTTGTTCTTTTATCCCCTGAACTCTCGTTGTTTGAACCGTTGAACTCTCACTGTTTTATCCCCTGAACTCTCACTGTTTTATCTCCGGACCACTCTCTGTTTCATCACCTGAACTCTCTGTTTCATCTCCTGAAAACTCACTGTTTTATCCCCTGAACTCTCGCTGTTTTATCTCCGGACCTCTCTCTGTTTCATCACCTGAACTCTCTGTTTCATCTCCTGAAAACTCACTGTTTTATCCCCTGAACACTCCCTATTTTTTTCCTGAACTTTCCCTGTTTTATCCCCTGAATCTCATGCTGTTTCATCTCCTGAACTCTCTCTGCTTTATCTCCTGAACTCTTGCTGCTTTATCTCCTGAACTCCCACTGTTTTATCCCCTGAACTCTCTCTGCTTTATCTCCTGAACTCTTGCTATTTTATCTCCCAAGCTCTTGCAGTTTTAACCCCTGAACATTGACTCTTTTATCCCTTGAACTCTCAATGTTTTATCACGAGAATATGTGCAGTATTAACTCCTGAACTCTCTCTGCTTTATCTCCTGAACTCTCGCTGCTTTATCTCCTGAACTCCCTCTGTTTTATCCCCTGAACTCTCTCTGCTTTATCTCCTGAGCTCTCGCTATTTTATCTCCCAAACTCTTGCAGTTTTAACTCCTGAACATTCACTGTTTTATCCCTTCAACTCTCAATGTTTTATCACGAGAATATGTGCAATTGTAACTCCTGAACTCTCCCTATTTTAACACCTGAACACTCTCTGTTTTATCTCCGGGACTCTCGCTAATTATCTCCCAAGCTCACTGTTTTATCCCGAGAATTCCTATTGTTTTCTCCCTTGTATTCTTGCTGTTTTGTCTCCTGAACTCTCTCTGTTTTATCTCCTGAACTCTCACTGTTTTTTTTAACTGAACTCTCTCTGCTTCATCTCCTGAACACTCGCTATTTATCTCCCAAACTCTTGCAATTTTATCCACTGAACTCTCCCTGTTTTATCCCCTGAACTCTTGCTGTTCTATCCCCTGAACTCTCGCTGTTATATCCCGTGAACACTCACTGTTTTATCTCCAGAATTCTTGCTGTTTTACCTCTTGAGTGCTCTCTGTTTTATCTCCTGACTCTCTCGCTGTTCCGTCCCCTGTATTCTTGCTGTTTCATCACTTGAACTCTCACTGTTTTATCCCATGAACATGCTGTTTTATCCCTAGTATTCTTGCCGTTTTAAGTCCTGAGCTCTCTCTGTTTTATCTCCTGAGCTCTCTCTGTTTTATCAACTGACCTCTCGATATTTATCTCCCAAACTCTTGCTGTTGTAGCCCTGAACTCTCACTGTTTTATCCCCTGAACACTCACTGTTTTATACCTTGAATTCTTTGTGTTTTGACCGCTTAATCCTTGTTTTTTTTTATGCACAGGAATTTTTCAGTTTTATCTCTTGAACTCTTGCTGTTTTATCTCCTGAACTCTCACTGTTTTTTTTAACTGAACTCTCTCTGCTTCATCTCCTGAACACTCGCTATTTATCTCCCAAACTCTTGCAATTTTATCCATTGAACTCTCCCTGTTTTATCCCCTGAACACTCTATTTTATCTCCTGAACTCGCTTTGTTTTATCCCCTGAACTATCACTCTTTTACCTCCTGAAAGCTCTCTGTTTTATCCCCTGACTCTCTTGCTGTTTCGTCCACTGTATTCTTAATGTTTCATCACTTGAACTCTCTCTGTTTTATCCTTTGAACATTCTGTTTTATCCCAAGTATTCCGGCTGTTTTACCTCCTGAGCACTCTCTGTTTTATCTCCAGAACTCTTGCTATTCTATCTCCCAAAATCTTGCTATTTTATCCCTGAACTCTCATCGTTTTATCCCCTGAACACTTACTGTTTTAAACCCTGAATTTCTGAGGTTTTAACTCCTGTACTCTCGCTGTTTTATCTCCTGAACTCTCACTGTTTTCCCCCGAACACTCACTGATTTATCTCCTGAACTCTTGTAGTTTTATCCCCTGAACTGTCGCTCTTTCATCCACTGAACTCTCGCTGTTTTATCTCCCAAACTCACTGTTTTATTTCCTGATTTCTTGTTGTTTTATCCCCTGTATTCTTCCTATTTCATCGCTTGAACTCTCTCTGTTTTATTCCCTGAATAGTCTGTTTTATCTCCTGGATTCTTGCTGTTTTACCTGCTGAGCGCTCTCTGTTTTACCCCCTGAACTTTCGCTATTCTATCTCCCAAAATGTTGCTAAATATATCCCTGAACTCTCATCGTTTTATCCCCGAAAACTAACTGTTTTAAACCCTGAATTTCTGAGGTTTTAATTCCTGAACTCTCACAGCTTTATCTCCTGAACTCTCACTGTTTTCCCCCAGAATTCTCACTGATTTATCTCCCAAACTCATTGTTTTATCCCGTGAATTCTTGCTGGTTTCTCCCCTGTATTCTTGCTGTTTTGTCTCCTGAATTCTCTCTGTTTTATCCCCAGAACTCTCGCTGTTTTATCTCCTGAATTCTTGCTGTATCATCCCCTGAACTCTCGATGTTTTATGCCTTGAACACTCAGTGCTTTTTCCCTTGAATCTCACGCTGTTTTATCTCCTGAATTCTCTCTGCTTTATCTCCTGAACTCTCGCTGCTTTATCTCCTGAACTCCCACTGCTTTATCCCCTGAACTCTCTCTGCTTTATCTCCGAAACTCACGCTATTTTATCTCCCAGTCTCTTGCAGTTTTATCCCCTGAACTTTCACTGTTTTATCCCTTGAACTCTCAAGGTTTTATCATGGGAATTTTTGCAGTTTTAACTCCTGAACTCTCGCTGTTATATCCCGTGAACACTCGCTGTTTTATCACCTGAATTCTTGCTGTTTTACCTCCTGAGTGCTCTCTGCTTTATCTCCTGAACTCTCGCTGCTTTATCTCCTGAACTCCCACTGTTTTATCCCCTGAACTCTCTCTGCTTTATCTCCTGAACTCTTGCTATTTTATCTCCCAAACTCTTGCAGTTTTTACCCCTGAACATTGACTCTTTTATCCCTTGAACTCTCAATGTTTTATCACGAGAATATGTGCAGTTTTAACTCCTGAACTCTCTCTGCTTTATCTCCTGAACTCTCGCTGCTTTATCTCCTGAACTCCCTCTGTTTTATCCCCTGAACTCTCTCTGCTTTATCTCCTGAGCTCTCGCTATTTTATCTCCCAAACTCTTGCTATTTTAACCCCTGAACATTCACTGTTTTATCCCTTCAACTCTTAATGTTTTATCACGAGAATATGTGCAATTGTAACTCCTGAACTCTCCCTTTCTTATCACCTGAACACACTCTGTTTTATCTCTGGGACTCCCGCTAATTATCTCCCAAACTCACTGTTTTATCCCGAGAATTCTTACTGTTTTCTCCCCTGTATTCTTGCTGTTTTGTCTCCTGAACTCTCACTGTTTTTTTTAACTGAACTCTCTCTGCTTCATCTCCTGAACACTTGCTATTTATCTCCCAAACTCTTGCAATTTTATCCATTGAACTCTCCCTGTTTTATCCTCTGAACACTCTGTTTATCTCCTGAACTCGCTTTGTTTTATCCCCTGAACTATCACTCTTTTACCTGCTGAAAGCTCTCTGTTTTATCCCCTGACTCTCTTGCTGTTTCGTCCACTGTATTCTTAATGTTTCATCACTTGAACTCTCTCTGTTTTATCCCCTGAACATTCTGTTTTATCCCTAGTATTCCGGCTGTTTTACCTCCTGAGCACTCTCTGTTTTATCTCCAGAACTCTTGCTATTCTATCTCCCAAAATCTTGCTATTTTATCCCTGAACTCTCATCGTTTTATCCCCTGAACACTTATTGTTTTAAACCCTGAATTTCTGAGGTTTTAACTCCTGTACTCTCGCTGTTTTATCTCCTGAACTCTCACTGTTTTCCCCCTGAACTCTCACTGATTTATCTCCTGAACTCTTGTAGTTTTATCCCCTGAACTGTCGCTCTTTCATCCACTGAACTCTCGCTGTTTTATCTCCCAAACTCACTCTTTTATCCCCTGATTTCTTGTTGTTTTATCCCCTGTATTCTTGCTATTTCATCGCTTGAACTCTCTCTGTTTTATTCCCTGAACAGTCTGTTTTATCTCCTGGATTCTTGCTGTTTTACCTGCTGAGCGCTCTCTGTTTTACCCCCTGAACTCTCGCTATTCTATCTCCCAAAATGTTGCTAAATATATCCCTGAACTCTCATCGTTTTATCCCCTGAAAACTAACTGTTTTAAACCCTGAATTTATGAGGTTTTAATTCCTTAACTCTCACAGCTTTATCTCCTGAACTCTCACTGTTTTCCCCCTGAATTCTCACTGATTTATCCCCTGAACTCTTGTTGTTTTATCCCCTGAACTGTCGCTCTTTTTTCCCCTGAACTCTCGCTGTTTTATCTCCCAAACTCATTGCTTTATCCCTTGAATTCTTGCTGGTTTCTCCCCTGTATTCTTGCTGTTTTGTCTCCTGAATTCTCTCTCTTTTATCCCCAGTACCCTTGCTGTTTTATCTCCTGAATTCTTGCTGTATCATCCCCTGAACTCTCGATGTTTTATGCCTTGAACACTCAGTGCTTTTTCCCTTGAATCTCACGCTGTTTTATCTCCTGAATTCTCTCTGCTTTATCTCCTGAACTCTCGCTGCTTTATCTCCTGAACTCCTACTGCTTTATCCCTTGAACTCTCTCTGCTTTATCTCCTGAACTCTCGCTATTTTATCTCCCAGTCTCTTGCAGTTTTATCCCCTGAACTTTCACTGTTTTATCCCTTGAACTCTCAAGGTTTTATCGTGGGAATTTTTGCAGTTTTAACTCCTGAACTCTCGCTGTTTTATCTCCTGAACCCTTGCTGTTCTATCCCCTCAACCCTCGCTGTTATATCCCGTGAACACTCGCTGTTTTATCTCCAGAATTCTTGCTGTTTTACCTCCTGAGTGCTCTCTGTTTTATCTCCTGAACTCTCTCTATTCTATCTCCCAAAATCTTGATATTTTATACCTGAGCTCTCATCGTTTTATCCCCCGAACACTTACTGTTCTAAACCCTGATTTTTTGAGGTTTTACCTCCTGAACTCTTGTTGTTTTATCCCCTGAACTCTCACTGTTTTATCTCCCAAATTCACTGTTTTATCCCATGAATTCTTGTTATTTTCTCCCCTGTATTCTTGCTGGTTTGTCTCCTGAACTCTCTGTTTTATTCCTGAACTCTCACTGATTCATCCCCAGAATTCCAGCTGTTTTCTCCACTGAACTCTCCCTGTTTTATCTGGTGAGTTCTTCCTGCATCATCTCCTGTACTTTCGCTCTTTTATCCTTTGAACTCACCCTGATTTATTCCCTGAATGCTTGCTCTTTTATCCCCTGACCTCTCGTTGGTTTATCCGTTGAACTCTCACTGTTTTATCCCCTGAACTCTCTCTGCTTTATCTCCTGAACTCTCGCTATTTTATCTCCCAGTCTCTTGCAGTTTTATCCCCTGAACTTTCACTCTTTTATCCCTTGAACTCTCAAGGTTTTATCGTGGGAATTTTTGCAGTTTTAACTCCTGAACTCTCGCGGTTTTATCCCCTGAACTCTTGCTGTTCTATCCCCTGAACTCTCGCTGTTTTATCTCCCAAATTCACTGTTTTATCCCATGAATTCTTGTTATTTTCTCCCCTGTATTCTTGCTGGTTTGTCTCCTGAACTCTCTCTGTATTATTCCTGAACTCTCACTGATTCATCCCCAGAATTCCAGCTTTTTTCTCCACTGAACTCTCCCTGTTTTATCTGGTGAGTTCTTCCTGTATCATCTCCTGAACTTTCGCTCTTTTATCCTTTGAACTCACCCTGATTTATCCCCTGAATGCTTGCTCTTTTATCCCCTGAACTCTCGTTGTTTTATCCGTTGAACTCTCACTGTTTCATCCCCTGAACTCTCGCTGTTTTATCTCTGGACCTCTCTCTGTTTCATCACCTGAACTCTCTGTTTCATCTCCTGAAAACTCACTGTTTTATCCCCTGAACACTCCCTATTTTTTTTTCCTGAACTTTCCCTGTTTTATCCCCTGAATCTCACACTGTTTTATCTCCTGAACTCTCTCTGCTTTATCTCCTGAACTCTCGCTGCTTTATCTCCTGAACTCCCACTGTTTTATCCCCTGAACTCTCTCTGCTTTATCTCCTGAACTCTTGCTATTTTATCTCCCAAACTCTTGCAGTTTTAACCCCTGAACATTGACTCTTTTATCCCTTGAACTCTCAATGTTTTATCACGAGAATATGTGCAGTTTTAACTCCTGAACTCTCTCTGCTTTATCTCCTGAACTCTCGCTGCTTTATCTCCTGAACTCCCTCTGTTTTATCCCCTGAACTCTCTCTGCTTTATCTCCTGAGCTCTCGCTATTTTATCTCCCAAACTCTTGCTATTTTAACCCCTGAACATTCACTGTTTTATCCCTTCAACTCTTAATGTTTTATCACGAGAATATGTGCAATTGTAACTCCTGAACTCTCCCTTTTTTATCACCTGAACACACTCTGTTTTATCTCTGGGACTCCCGCTAATTATCTCCCAAACTCACTGTTTTATCCCGAGAATTCTTACTTTTTTCTCCCCTGTATTCTTGCTGTTTTGTCTCCTGAACTCTCACTGTTTTTTTTAACTGAACTCTCTCTGCTTCATCTCCTGAACACTTGCTATTTATCTCCCAAACTCTTGCAATTTTATCCATTGAACTCTCCCTGTTTTATCCCCTGAACACTCTGTTTTATCTCCTGAACTCGCTTTGTTTTATCCCCTGAACTATCACTCTTTTACCTGCTGAAAGCTCTCTGTTTTATCCCCTGACTCTCTTGCTGTTTCGTCCACTGTATTCTTAATGTTTCATCACTTGAACTCTCTCTGTTTTATCCCCTGAACATTCTGTTTTATCCCTAGTATTCCGGCTGTTTTACCTCCTGAGCACTCTCTGTTTTATCTCCAGAACTCTTGCTATTCTATCTCCCAAAATCTTGCTATTTTATCCCTGAACTCTCATCGTTTTATCCCCTGAACACTTATTGTTTTAAACCCTGAATTTCTGAGGTTTTAACTCCTGTACTCTCGCTGTTTTATCTCCTGAACTCTCACTGTTTTCCCCCTGAACTCTCACTGATTTATCTCCTGAACTCTTGTAGTTTTATCCCCTGAACTGTCGCTCTTTCATCCACTGAACTCTCGCTGTTTTATCTCCCAAACTCACTCTTTTATCCCCTGATTTCTTGTTGTTTTATCCCCTGTATTCTTGCTATTTCATCGCTTGAACTCTCTCTGTTTTATTCCCTGAACAGTCTGTTTTATCTCCTGGATTCTTGCTGTTTTACCTGCTGAGCGCTCTCTGTTTTACCCCCTGAACTCTCGCCATCTATCTCCCAAAATCTTGCTAAATATATCCCTGAACTCTCATCGTTTTATCCCCTGAAAACTAACTGTTTTAAACCCTGCATTTCTGAGGTTTTAATTCCTGAACTCTCACAGCTTTATCTCCTGAACTCTCACTGCTTTCCCCCAGAATTCTCACTGAGTTATCTCCTGAACTCTTGTTGTTTTATCCCCTGAACTGTCGCTCTTTTTTCCCCTGAACTCTCGCTGTTTTATCTCCCAAACTCATTGTTTTATCCCGTGAAATCTTGCTGGTTTCTCCCCTGTATTCTTGCTGTTTTGTCTCCTGAATTCTCTCTGTTTTATCCCCAGAACTCTTGCTGTTTTATCTCCTGAATTCTTGCTGTATCATCCCCTGAACCCTCGATGTTTTATGCCTTGAACACTCAGTGCTTTTTCCCTTGGATCTCACGCTGTTTTATCTCCTGAATTCTCTCTGCTTTATCTCCTGAACTCTCGCTGCTTTATCTCCTGAACTCCCACTGCTTTATCCCCTGAACTCTCTCTGCTTTATCTCCTGAACTCTCACTATTTTATCTCCCAGTCTCTTGCAGTTTTATCCCCTGAACTTTCACTGTTTTATCCCTTGAACTCTCAAGGTTTTATCGTGGGAATTTATGCAGTTTTAACTCCTGAACTCTCGCTGTTTTATCTCCTGAACTCTTGCTGTTCTATCCCCTGAACTCTCGCTGTTATATCCCGTGAACACTCGCTGTTTTATCTCCAGAATTCTTGCTGTTTTACCTCCTGAGTGCTCTCTGTTTTATCTCCTGAACTCTCTCTATTCTATCTCCCAAAATAATGATATTTTATACCTGAGCTCTCATCGTTTTATCCCCCGAACACTTACTGTTCTAAACCCTGATTTTTTGAGGTTTTACCACCTGCAATCTTGTTGTTTTATCCCCCGAACTCTCGCTGTTTTATCTCCCAAATTCACTGTTTTATCCCATGAATTCTTGTTATTTTCTCCCCTGTATTCTTGCTGGTTTGTCTACTGAACTCTCTCTGTTTTATTCCTGAACTCTCACTGATTCATCCCCAGAATTCCAGCTGTTTTCTCCACTGAACTCTCCCTGTTTTATCTGGTGAGTTCTTCCTGTATCATTTCCTGAACTTTTGCTCTTTTATCCTTTGAACTCACCCTGATTTATCCCCGAATGCTTGCTCTTTTATCCCCTGAACTCTCGTTGTTTTATCCGTTGAACTCTCACTGTTTTATCCCCTGAACTCTCGCTGTTTTATCTCCGGACCTCTCTCTGTTTCATCACCTGAACTCTCTGTTTCATCTCCTGAAAACTCGCTGTTTTATCCCCTGAACACTCCCTATTTTTTTTCCTGAACTTTCCCTGTTTTATCCCCTGAATCTCACGCTGTTTTATGTCCTTAACTCTCTCTGTTTTATCTCCTGAACTCTCGCTGCTTTATCTCCTGAACTCCCACTGTTTTATCCCCGAACTCTCTCTGCTTTATCTCCTGAAATCTTGCTATTTTATCTCCCAAACTCTTGCAGTTTTAACCCCTGAACATTTACTGTTTTATCCCTTCAGCTCTCAATGTTTTATCACAAGAATATGTGCAATTGTAACTCCTGAACTCTCCCTTTTTTATCACCTGAACACTCTCTGTTTTATCTCCGGGACTCTCGCTAATTATCTCCCAAACTCACTGTTTTATCCCGAGAATTCTTACTGTTTTCTCCCCTGTATTCTTGCTGTTTTATCCCTGAACTCTCACTGTTTTATCTCTGGACGACTCTCTGTTTCATCTCCTGAAAACTCATTATTTTAACCCCTGAGCACTCCCTATTTTACTTCCTGAACTCTCCCTGTTTTATCCGCTGATTCTCTCGCTGTTTAATCACCGGAACTCTCTCTGCTTTATCTCCTGAACTCCCACAGTTTTATCCCCTGAACTCTTTCTGCTTTATCTCCTGAGCTCTCGCTATTTTATCTCCCAAACTGTTGCAGATTTAACACCTGAACATTCACTGTTTTATCCCTTGAACTCTCAAGGTTTTATCATGAGAATATGTGCATTTTTAACTCCTGAACTTTCTCTGCTTTATCTCTTGAACTCTCGCTGCTTTATCTCCTGAACTCCGACTGTTTTATCCCCTGAACTCTCTCTGCTTTATCTCCTGAGCTCTTGCTATTTTATCTCCCAAACTCTTGCAGTTTTAACCCCTGAACATTCATTGTTTTATCCCTTGAACTCTCAATGTTTTATCACGAGAATATGAGCAGTTTTAACGCCTGAACACTCCCTTTTTTATCACCTGAACACTCTCAGTTTTATCTCCAGGACTCTCGCTATTTATCTCCCAAACTCACTGTTTTGCCCAAGAATTCTTGCTGTTTTCTCCCCTGTATTCTTGCTGTTTTGTCTCCTGAACTCTCTCTGTTTTATCCCTGAACTTTCATTGTTTTATCCCCAGAATTCTAGCTGTTCTATCCACTGAACTCTCGCTGTTTTATCTCCTGAGTTCTTGCTGTATCATCTCCTGAACTATCGCTCTTTTATCCATTGAACTCACAATGCTCTATCCCCTGAATGCTTGCTCTTTTATCCCCTGAACTCTCGCTGTTTTATCCATTGAACTCTGATTGTTTTATCCCCAGAATTCTAACTCCTGAACTCCTGCTGTTTTATCCCCTGAACACTCTCTGTTATATCTCCTGAACTCTCGCCATTTTATCTCCCAAACTCTTGCTGTTTTATCCCTGAACTCTCATTGATTTATCCTGTGAATCCCTGCTGTTGTATCCCCTGTATCCTAACTGTCTCGTTTTGTTGTCTCCTGAACTCTTTTCTATTTTATCCCTCAACTGTCTCTGTTCTATCTCCTGATCTCTCACTGTTTCGTCTCCTGAACACTCTTTGATTTATCCCCTAAATCTCTCGCGATTTTATTTCATGAGCTCTCTCTGCTTTCCCTCCTGAACTCGTACTGTTTTATCTCCCAATCTTTTGCTGTTTTATCCCCTGAACACCCACTGTTTTATCCCCTGTGCACTCTGTTTTATCCCCAGAATTCTAGTTGTTTTATCTCCTGAACTCCTGATATTTTATCTCCCAAACTCTTGCAGTTGTATCCCTGACCTCTCACTGTTTTATCCCCTGAACACTCACTGTTTTATACCCTTGAATTCTTGGTGTTTTAACCCCTGAATCCTTGTTGTTTTATGCACAGGAATTTTTCAGTTTTATCTCCTGAACTCTCACTGTTTTTTTAACTGAACTCTCTCTGCTTTATCTCCTGAACACTCGCTATTTATCTCCCAAACTCTTGCAATTTTACCGTTGAACTCTCCCTGTTTTATCCCTGAACACTCTCTGTTTTATCTCCTGAACTCTCTTTGTTTTATCCCCTGAACTCTCAAAGTTTTACCAGCTGAAGGCTCTCTGTTTTATCTCCTGACTCTCTCGCTGTTCCATCCCCTGTATTCTTGCTGTTGCATCACTTGAACTCTCAATGTTTTATCCCATGAACATGCTGTTTTATCCCTAGTATTCTTGCTGTTTTATGTCCTGAGCTCTCTCTGTTTTATCTCCTGAGCTCTCTCTGTTTTAACACCTGACCTCTCGATATTTATCTCCCAAACTCTTGCTGTTGTACCCCTGAACTCTCACTGTTTTATCCCCTGAACACTCACTGTTTTATACCCTGAATTCTTTGTGTTTTGACCCCTGAATCCTTGTTGTTTTATGCACAGGAATTTGTCAGTTTTATCTCCTGAACTCTCACTGTTTTATCTCCTGAACTCTCATTGTTTTTTTTTTTAACAGAACTCTCTCTGCTTCATCTCCTGAACACACGCTATTTATATCCCAACTCTTGCAATTTTATCCATTCAACTCTCCCTGTTTTATCCCCTGAACACTCTGTTTTATCTCCTGAACTCGCTTTGTTTTATCCCCTGATCTCTCACTCTTTTACCTGCTGAGGGCACTCTGTTTTATCACCTGACTCTCTTGCTGTTTCATCCACTGTATTCTTGATGTTTCATCACTTGAACTCTCTCTGTTTTATCCCCTGAACAATCTGTTTTATCCCTAGTATTCCCGCTGTTTTAGCTCCTGAGCGCTCTTTGTTTTATCTGCTGAACTCTTGCTATTCTATCTCCCAAAATCTTGCTATTTTATCCCTGAACTCTCATTGTTTTATCCCCTTAACTCTTACTGTTTTAAACCCTGAATTTCTGAGGTTTTAACTCCTGTATTCTCGCTGTTTTATCTCGTGAACTCTCACTGTTTTCCCCCGAACTCTCACTGATTTATCTCCTGAACTCTTGTAGTTTTATCCCCTGAACTGTCGCTCCTTCATCCACTGAACTCTCGCTGTTTTATCTCCCAAACTCATTCTTTTATCCCATGATTTCTTGTTGTTTTATCCCCTGTATTCTTGCTATTTCATCGCTTGAACTCTCTCTGTTTTATTCCCTGAATAGTCTGTTTTATCTCCTGGATTCTTGCTGTTTTACCTGCTGAGCTCTCTCTGTTTTTTCCCCTGAACTCTCGCTATTCTATCGCCCAAAATCTTGCTAAATATATCCCTGAACTCTCATCATTTTATCCCCTGAAAACTAACTGTTTTAAACCCTGAATTTCTGAGGTTTTAATTCCTGAACTCTCACAGCATTATCTCCTGAACTCTCACTGTTTTCCCCCTGAATTCTCATTGATTTATCTCCTGAACTCTTGTTGTTTTATCCCCTGAACTGTCGCTCTTTTTTCCCCTGAACTCTCGCTGTTTTATCTCCCAAACTCATTGTTTTATCCCCTGAATTCTTGCTGTTTTCTCCCCTTTATTCTTGCTGTTTTGTCTCCTGAACTCTCTCTGCTTTATCCCCAGAAATCTCGATGTTTTATCTCATGAATTCTTGCTGTATCATCCCCTGAACACTCGATGTTTTATGCCTTGAACACTCAGCGCTTTTTCCCTTGAAACTCACACTGTTTTATCTCCTGAATTCTCTCTGCTTTATCTCCTGAACTCTCGCTGCTTTATCTCCTGAACTCCCACTGCTTTATCCCCTGAACTCTCTCTGCTTTATCTCCTGAACTCTCGCTATTTTATCTCCCAGTCTCTTGCAGTTTTATCCCCTGAACTTTCACTGTTTTATCCGTTGAACTCTCAAGGTTTTATCGTGGGAATTTTTGCAGTTTTAACTCCTGAACTCTCGCTGTTTTATCTCCTGAACTCTTGCTGTTCTATCCCCTGAACTCTCGCTGTTATATCCCGTGAACACTCGCTGTTTTATCTCCAGAATTCTTGCTGTTTTACCTCCTGAGTGCTCTCTGTTTTATCTCCTGAACTCTCTCTATTCTATCTCCCAAAATAATGATATTTTATCCCTGAGCTCTCATTGTTTTATCCCCCGAACACTTACTGTTCTAAACCCTGATTTTTTGAGGTTTTACCTCCTGAACTCTTGTTGTTTTATCCCCTGAACTCTCGCTGTTTTATCTCCCAAACTCACTGTTTTATCCCGTGAATTTTTGTTATTTTCTCCCCTGTATTCTTGCTGGTTTGTCTCCTTAACTCTCTCTGTTTTATTCCTGAACTCTCACTGATTCATCCCCAGAATTCTAGCTGTTTTCTCCACTGAACTCTCCCTGTTTTATCTGGTGAGTTCTTGCTGTATCATCTCCTGAACTTTCGCTCTTTTATCCTTTGAACTCACCCTGATTTATCCCCTGAATGCTTGCTCTTTTATCCCCTGAACTCTTGTTGTTTTATCTGTTGAACTCTCACTGTTTTATCCCCGAACTCTCGCTGTGTTATCTCCGGACCACTCTCTGTTTCATCACCTGAACTCTCTGTTTCATCTCCTGAAAACTCACTGTTTTACCCCCTGAACACTCCCAATTTTTTTTCCTGAACTTTCCCTTTTTTATCCCCTGAATCTCACGCAGTTTTATCTCCTGAACTCTCTCTGTTTTATCTCCTGAACTCTCACTGCTTTATCTCCTGAACTCCCACTGTTTTATCCCATGAACTCTCTCTGCTTTATCTCCTGAGCTCTCGCTATTTTATCTCCCAAACTCTTGCAGTTTTAACCCCTGAACATTCACTGTTTTATCCTTTCAACTCTCAATATTTTATCACGAGAATATGTGCAGTTTTAACTCCTGAACTCTCCATTTTTTAGCACCTGAACATTCTGTTTTATCTCCGGGACTCTCGCTAATTATCTCCCAAACTCACTGTTTTATCCCGAGAATTCTTACTGTTTTCTCCCCTTTATTCTTGCTGTTTTGTCTCCTGAACTCTCTCTGTTGTATGCCTGAACTCTCGCTGTTCTATCTCTGGACAAATCTCTGTTTCATCTCCTGAAAACTCATTGTTTTATCCCCTGAACGCTCCCTATTTTACTTCCTGAACTCTCCCTGCTTTATCCGCTGATTCTCTCGCTGTTTTATCACCGGAACTCTTTCTGCTTTATCTCCTGAGCTCTCGTTATTTTATCTCCCAAACTATTGCAGATTTAACCCCTGAACATTTACTGTTTTATCCCGTGAACTCTCAATGTTTTATCATGAGAATATGTGCAGTTTTAACTCCTAAACTCTCTCTGCTTTATCTCCTGAACTCTCGCTGCTTTATCTCCTGAACTCCCACTGTTTTATCCCCTGAACTCTCTCAGCTTTCTCTCCTGAGCTCTTGCTATTTTATCTCCCAAACTCTTGCAGTTTTAACCCCTGAACATTCATTGTTTTATCCCTTGAACTATCAATGTTTTATCACGAGCATATGTGCAGTTTTAACTCCTGAACACTACCTTTTTTATCACCTGAACACTCTCAGTTTTATCTCCGGGATTCTCGCTATTTATCTCCCAAACTCACTGTTTTATCCCGAGAATTCTTGCTGTTTTCTCCCCTGTATTCTTGCTGTTTTGTCTCCTGAACTTTCTCTGTTTTATCCCTGAACTTTCATTGTTTTATCCCCAGAATTCTAGCTGTTCTATCCACTGAACTCTCGCTGTTTTATCTCCTGAGTTCTTGCTATATCATCTCCTGAACTATCGCTCTTTTATCCTTTGAACTCACACTGCTCTATCCCCTGAATGCTTGTTCTTTTATCCCCTGAACTCTCGCTGTTTTACCGATTGAACTCTGATTGTTTTATCCCCAGAATTTTAACTCCTGAACTTCTGCTGTTTTATCCCCTGAACAATCTTTGTTTTATCTCCTCAACTCTCTCTGTTTTATCGCCTAAACTCACGCTGATTTATCCCTTGAAATCTCGCTGTTTTATACCCTGAATCCTTGCTGTTTTATCCCCTGAACTCTCACTGTCTTATCTCCTGAATTCTTGCTGGATCATCCCCTGAACTCTTGCTGTTTTATCTCCAGACCTCTCTCTTTTTCATCTCCTGAAAACTCACTGTTTTATTTACTGAACACTCCTTATTTTATTTCCTAAACTCTCTAAATTTTATCTGCTGAAACTCTCGCTGTTTTATCTCCTGAACTCTCGCTGCTTTATCTCCTGAACTCCCAGAGCTTTTTCTCCTGAACTCTCTCTGCTTTATATCCTGAACTCTCACTATTTTATCTCCCAGACTCTTGCTGTTCTATCCCCTGAACTCTCGCTGTTTTGTCCCCTGAAATCTCCATCTTTTATCCCCTGAACATGCTCTGTTTTATCTCCGGGACTCTCACTATTTTATCTCCCAAACTCACTGTTTTATCCTGAAAATTCTTGCTGTTTTCTCCCCTGTATTCTTTCTGTTTTATCTCCTGAGCTCTCTCTGTTTTATCCCTGAACACTCACTGTTTAATTCCATGAACCCTCGCTGTTTTGTCTCCTGAGTTCTTGCTGTATCATCTCCTGAACTCGCGCTGTATTATCCCTTGAACTCACACTGCTTTATCCCCTGAATGCTTGCTCTTTTATCCCTTGAACTCTCGATGATTTACCCATTGATCTCTCACTGTTTTAAACCCAGAATTCTGCCGTTTTAACTCCTGAACTCTCGCTGTTTTATCTCCTGAACTCTCACTGTTTATCCCCTGAAATCTCTCTGCTTTATCTCCTGAACTCTTGTTGTTTTATCTACCAAACTCTTGCAGTTTTATCCCCTGAACTTTCGATGTTTTATCTCTTGAACTCTCAAGGTTTTATCGTGAGAGTTTTTGCAGTTTTAACTCCTGAACTCTCGCTGTTTTATCTACTGAACACTTGCTGTTCTATCCCTTGAACTCTCGCTGCTTTATCCCCTGAACTCTCGGTGTTTTATCTCCTGAATTCTTGCAGTATCATCCCCAGAACTCTCGCTGTTTTATCTCGTGAGTTCTTGCTGTATCATCTCCTGAACTATCGCTCTTTTATCCTTTGAACTCACACTGCTCTATCCCCTGAATGCTTGTTCTTTTATCCCCTGAACTCTCGCTGTTTTACCGATTGAACTCTGATTGTTTTATCCCCAGAATTTTAACTCCTGAACTTCTGCTGTTTTATCCCCTGAACAATCTTTGTTTTATCTCCTCAACTCTCTCTGTTTTATCGCCTAAACTCACGCTGATTTATCCCTTGAAATCTCACTGTTTTATACCCTGAATCCTTGTTGTTTTATCCCCTGAACCCTCACTGTCTTATCTCCTGAATTCTTGCTGGATCATCCCCTGAACTCTTGCTGTTTTATCTCCAGACCTCTCTCTTTTTCATCTCCTGAAAACTCACTGTTTTATTTACTGAACACTCCTTATTTTATTTCCTAAACTCTCTAAATTTTATCTGCTGAAACTCTCGCTGTTTTATCTCCTGAACTCTCGCTGCTTTATCTCCTGAACTCCCAGAGCTTTTTCTCCTGAACTCTCTCTGCTTTATATCCTGAACTCTCACTATTTTATCTCCCAGACTCTTGCTGTTCTATCCCCTGAACTCTCGCTGTTTTGTCCCCTGAAATCTCCATCTTTTATCCCCTGAACATGCTCTGTTTTATCTCCGGGACTCTCACTATTTTATCTCCCAAACTCACTGTTTTATCCTGAGAATTCTTGCTGTTTTCTCCCCTGTATTCTTTCTGTTTTATCTCCTGAGCTCTCTCTGTTTTATCCCTGAACACTCACTGTTTAATTCCATGAACCCTCGCTGTTTTGTCTCCTGAGTTCTTGCTGTATCATCTCCTGAACTCGCGCTGTATTATCCCTTGAACTCACACTGCTTTATCCCCTGAATGCTTGCTCTTTTATCCCTTGAACTCTCGATGATTTACCCGTTGATCTCTCACTGTTTTAAACCCAGAATTCTGCCGTTTTAACTCCTGAACTCTCGCTGTTTTATCTCCTGAACTCTCACTGTTTATCCCCTGAAATCTCTCTGCTTTATCTCCTGAACTCTTGTTGTTTTATCTACCAAACTCTTGCAGTTTTATCCCCTGAACTTTCGATGTTTTATCTCTTGAACTCTCAAGGTTTTATCGTGAGAGTTTTTGCAGTTTTAACTCCTGAACTCTCGCTGTTTTATCTACTGAACACTTGCTGTTCTATCCCTTGAACTCTCGCTGCTTTATCCCCTGAACTCTCGGTGTTTTATCTCCTGAATTCTTGCAGTACCATCCCCTGAACTCTCACTGTCTTATGCCTGGAACTCTCAGTGCTTTATACCCAGAACTCTCGCGGTTTTATGTCTGGACCACCCACTGTTTCATCTTCTGAACTCTCTGTTTCATCTCCTGAAAGCTCACTGTTTTATCCCCTGACCACGCCGTATTCTAGTTTCTGAACTCACCCTGTTTTATCCCCTGAATCCCTCGCTATTTTATCTCTTGAGCTCTCTCTGTTTTATCCCCTGAACTCTCACTGCTTTATCCCCTGATTTCTTGCTGTTTTATCCCCTGTATTCTTGTTGTTTCATCGCTTGAACTCTCGCTGTTTTATTCCCTGAACAGTCTGTTTTAGCCCCTGTATTCTTGCTGTTTTACCTCCTCAGCGCTCTCTGTTTTACCTCCTGAACTCTCGTTATTCCATCTCCCAAAGTCATGTAATTTTGTCCCTGAACTCTCATCGTTTTATCCCCTGAACACTTATTGTTTTAAAACCTGAATTTCTGAGGTTTTAACTCCTGAAGTCTCATTGCTTTATCGTCTTAACTCTCACAGTTTTCCACCTGAACTCTCTCTGATTTATCGCCTGAACTCTTGTTGTTTTATCCCCTGAACTGTCGCTCTTTTATCCCCTGGACTCTCGCTGTTTTATCTAACAAACTCACTGTTATATCCCATGAATTCTTGTTGTTTTCTCCCCTATATTCTTGCTGTTTTATCTTCTGAACTGTCTCTGTTTTATCCCTGAACTCTCACTCTTTTATCCCCAGAACTCTCGCTGTTTTATCTCGTGAGTTCTTGCTGTATCATCTCCTGAACTATCGCTCTTTTATCCTTTGAACTCACACTGCTTTACCCCCTGAATGCTTGCTCTTTTATCCCCTGAAATCTCACTGTTTTATCCATTGAACTCTCACTGTTTCATCCCCTGAACTCTCGCTGTTTTTTCTCTGGACCACTCTCTGTTTCATCTCCTGAACTCTCTGGTTCATCTCCTGAAAACTCACTGTTTTATCCCCAAAACACTCCCTATTTTATTTCCTGAACTCTCCCTGTTTTATCAGCTGAATCTCTCACTGTTTTATCTCCTGAACTCTCTCTGCTTTATCTCCTGAACTCTCGCTGCTTTTTCTCCTGAACTCCCACCGTTTTATCCACTGAACTCTCTCTGTTTGAACCCCTCAAATCTCACAGTTTTATCCTCAGAAATCTTGTCGTATCATCACCTGAACTCTGGGATTTTTATCCCCTGAACACTCTATTTTATCACCAGAATTCTTGCAGTTACATCTCCTGAGCAAGCTCTGTTGATCTCCTGAACCCTCGGTATTTTATCTTCCAAGTTTTTACTCTTTTATCATTGAACTCTTTGTTTTATCCCGTGAACTGTCACTGTTTTATCCCATTAATTCTTGCTGTTTTATCCCGACTTCTTGCTGTTTTATCACCCTACTCTTGTTGTTTTATCCCCAGAATTTTGCAGTTTTATCTCCTGAGCTCTCGCTGTTTTATCTCCTGAACTCTCTATGTTTTATCTAGTGAACTGTCATTGTTTTAAATCCCCAACTCTTGCTGTTTTATCCCCTAAACTCTTGTTATTTTTTTCTCTTGAACTCTCACTGTTTTATTCCCTGAATTGTTGCTGTTTTATCCCCTGAATTCTGGCTGTTTTATCTCCTGAATTCTTGCTGTATCATCCCCTGAACTCTCGCTGTTTTATGCCTTGAACTCTCAGTGCTTAATACACTGAACTCTCACTGTTTTATCCCCAGGATACTCCCTGTATCATCTTCTGAACTCTCTGTTTCATCTCCTGAAAACTCACTGTTTTATCCTCTGACCACTCCCTATTTTATTTCCTGAACTCTCCCTGATTTATCCCCTGAATCTCTAGCTATTTTATATCTTGAGCTCTCTCTGTTTTATCCACTGAACTCTCTCCATTATATCTCTCAAACTCGTGCTGTTTTATTCCTTAACTCACACTGTTTTATCCCCTTAACACTCACTATTTTATCCCCCAAATTCTTGCTGTTCAATCCCCTGTATTCTTGCTGTTTCATCGCTTGAATTCTCGCTGTTTAATTCCCTGAACATTCTGTTTTATCTCCTGTATTATTGCTGTTTTACCTCCTGAACTCTCATTGCTTTATCTCCTGAACTCTCACTGTTTTCTCTCCCAAACTCACTGTTTTATCCTGTGAATTCTTGTTGTTTTCTCCCCTGTATTCTTGCTTTTCTATCTCCTGAACTCTCTCTCTTTTATACCTGAACTCTCACTGATTCATCCCCAGAATTCTAGGAAATTCAGTGTTCATCCATGAACTCTCGTTGTTTTATCTCGTGAGTTCTTGCTGTATCATCTCCTGAACTTTCGCTCTTTTATCCTTTGAACTCACCCTGCTTTATCCCCTGAATGCTTGCTCTTTTATCCCCTGAACTCTCGTTGTTTGAACCATTGAACTCTCACTGTTTTATCCCCTGAACCCTCGCTGTTTTATCTCCGGACCACTCTCTGTTTCATCTCCTGAACTCTCTGTTTCATCTCCTGAAAACTCAGAGTTTTATCCCCTGAACACTCCCTATTTTATTTCCTGAACTCTCCCTGTTTTATCCGCTGAATCTCATGCTGTTTTATCTCCTGAACTCTCTTGCTTTATCTCCTGAACTCTCGCAGCTTTATCTCCTGAACTCCCACTGCTTTATCACCTGAACTCTCTCTGCTTTATCTCCTGAACTCTCGCTATTTTATCTGCCAAACTCATGCAGTTTTATCCCCTGAACTTTCGCTGTTTTATCTCTTGAACTCTCAAGGTTTTATCGCGAGAGTTTTTGCAGTTTTAACTCCTGAACTCTCGCTGTTTTATCTCCTGAACTCTTGCTGTTCTATCCCCTGAACTCTCGCTGTTATATCCGCTGGACTCTCGCTTTTTATTCTCCTGAATTCTTGCTGTATCATCCCCTGAACTCTCGCTGTTTTATGCCTTGAACTCTCAGGGCTTTATACCCTGAACTCTCGTTGTTTTATGTCTGGACCACTCTGTTTCATCTTCTGAACTCTCTGTTTCATCTCCTAAAAACTCACTGTTTTATCCCCTGACCACTCCATATTTTAGTTTCTGAACTCACCCTGTTTTATCCACTGATTCTCTCGCTATTTAATTTCGTGAGCTGTCTCTATTTTATCCCCTGAACACTCATTGCTTTATCCCCTGATTTCTTGCTGTTTTAGCCCCTGTATTCTTGCTGTTTTATCTCCTGAACACTCTCTGTTTTATCCCTGAACTCTCACTCTTTTATCCCCAGAACTCTCGCTGTTTTATCTCGTGAGTTCTTGCTGTATCATCTCCTGAACTATCGCTCTTTTGTCCTTTGAACTCACACTGCTTTATCCCCTGAATGCTTGCTGTTTTATCCCCTGAAATCTCGCTGTTTTATCCGTTGAACTCTCACTGTTTCATCCCCTGAACTCTCGCTGTTTTTTCTCCGGACCACTCTCTGTTTCATCTCCTGAACTCTCTGTTTCATCTCCTGAAAACTCACAGTTTTATCCCCAAAACACTCCCTATTTTATTTCCTGAACTCTCCCTGTTTTATTAGCTGAATCTCTCGCTGTTTTATCTCCTGAACTCTCTCTGCTTTATCTCCTGAACTCTCGCTGCTTTTTCTCCTGAACTCCCACTGTTTTATCCGCTGAACTCTCTCTGTTTGAACCCCACAACTCTCACAGTTTTATCCACGGAAATCTTGTGGTATCATCACCTGATCTCTGGGATTTTTATCCCCTGAACACTCTATTTAATCACCAGAATTCTTGTTGTTACATCTCCTGAGCACGGTCTGTTGATCTCCTGAAACCTCGGTATTTTATCTTCCAAATTTTTACTGTTTTATCCCTGAACTCTTAGTTTTATCCCGTGAACTCTCACTGTTTTATCCCATTAATTCTTGCTGTTTTATCCTGACTTCCTGCTGTTTTATCACCCTACTCTTGTTGTTTTATCCCCAGAATTTTGCAGTTTTATCTCCTGACCTCTCGCTGTTTTATCTCCTGAACTCTCTATGTTTTATCTAGTGAACTCTCATTGTCTTAAATCCCCAACTCTTGCTGTTTTATCCACTAAACTCTCATTGTTTTTTTCCCTTGAACTCTCAATGTTTTATTCCCTGAATTGTTGCTGTTTTATCCCCTGAACTCTCTCTGCTTTATCTCCTGAGCTCTCGCTATTTTATCTCGTGAACTCTTGCTGTTCTATCCCCTGAACTCTCGCTGTTTTGTCCCCTGAAATCTCCATCTTTTATCCGCTGAACACGCTCTGTTTTATCTCCGGGACACTCACTATTTTATCTCCCAAACTCACTGTTTTATCCCGAGAATTCTTGCTGTTTTCTCCCCTGTATTCTTTCTGTTTCGTCTCCTGAGCTCTCTCTGTTTTATCCCTGAACACTCACTGTTTTATTCCATGAACCCTCGCTGTTTTGTCTCCTGAGTTCTTGCTGTATCATCTCCTGAACTCGCGCTGTATTATCCGTTGAACTCACACTGCTTTATCCCCTGAATGCTTGCTCTTTTATCCCTTGAACTCTCGATGTTTTACCCATTGATCTCTCACTGTTTTAAACCCAGAATTCTGCCGTTTTAAATCCTGAACTCTCGCTGTTTTATCTCCTGAACTCTCACTGTTTATTCCCTGAAATCACTCTGCTTTATCTCCTGAACTCTTGTTGTTTTATCTACCAAACTCTTGCAGTTTTATCCCCTGAACTTTCGCTGTTTTATCCCTTGAACTCTCAAGGTTTTATCGTGAGAGTTTTTGCAGCTTTAACTCCTGAACAATCGCTGTTTTATCTACTGAACACTTGCTGATCTATCCCTTGAACTCTCGCTGCTTTATCCCCTGAACTCTCGGTGTTTTATCTCCTGAATTCTTGCAGTATCATCCCCTGAACTCTCACTGTTTTATGCCTGGAACTCTCAGTGCTTTATACCCTGAACTCTCGCTTTTTTATGTCTGGACCACTCTCTGTTTCATCTTCTGAACTCTCTGCTTCATCTCCTGAAAGCTCACTGTTTTATCCCCTGACCACTCCATATTTTAGTTTCTGAATTCACCCTGTTTTATCCCCTGAATCTCTCGCTATTTTATCTCTTGAGCTCTCTCTGTTTTATCCCCTGAACACTCATTGCTTTATCCCCTGATTTCTTGCTGTTTTATCCCCTGTATTCTTGCTGTTTCATCGCTTGAACTCTCACTGTTTTATTCCCTGAACAGTCTGTTTTAGCTCCTGTATTCTTGCTGTTTTACCTCCTGAGCGCTCTCTGTTTTATCTCCTGAACTCTCGTTTTTCTATCTCCCAAAATCATGCTATTTTGTCCCTGAACTCTCATCGTTTTATCCCCTGAACGCTTATTGTTTTAAACCCTGAATTTCTGAGGGTTTAACTCCTGAACTCTCACTGCTTTATCTCCTGAACTCTCACTGTTCTCCGCCTGAACTCTCTCTGATTTAACTCCTGAACTCTTGTTGTTTTATCCCCTGAACTGTCGCTCTTTTATCCCCTGGACGCCCGCTGTTTTATCTAACAAACTCACTGTTATATCCTGTGAATTCTTGCTGTTTTCTCCCCTATATTCTTGCTGTTTTATCTCCTGAACTCTCTCTGTTTTATCCCTGAACTCTCATTCTTTTATCCCCAGAACTCTCGCTGTTTTATCTCGTGAGTTCTTGCTGTATCATCTCCTGAACTATCGCTCTTTTATCCTTTGAACTCACACTGCTTTATCCCCTGAATGCTTGCTCTTTTATCCCCTGAAATCTCGCTGTTTTTTCTCCGGACCACTCTCTGTTTCATCTCCTGAACTCTCTGTTTCATCTCCTGAAAACTCACTGTTTTATCCCCAAAACACTCCCTATTTTTCTTCCTGAACTCTCCCTGTTTTATCAGCTGAATCTCTCGCTGTTTTATCTCCTCAACTCTCTCTGCTTTATCTCCTGAACTCTCGCTGCTTTTTCTCCTGAACTCCCACTGTTCTATCCGCTGAACTCTCTCTGTTTGAACCCCTGAACTCTCACAGTTTTTTCCCGGAAATCTTGTGGTATCATCACCTGAACTCTGGGTTTTTTATCCCCTGAACACTCTATTTTATCACCAGAATCCTTGTTGTTACATCTCCTGAGCACGCTCTGTTGATCTCCTGAACCCTGGGTATTTTATCTTCCAAATTTTTACTGTTTTATCCCTGAACTCTTAGTTTAATCCGGTGAACTCTCATTGTTTTATCCCATTAATTCTTGCTGTTTTATCCTGACTTCTTGCTGTTTTATCACCCTACTCTTGTTGTATTATCCCCAGAATTTTGCAGTTTTACCTCCTGACGTCTCGCTGTTTTATCTCCTGAACTCTCTATGTTTTATCTAGTGAACACTCATTGTTATAAATCCCCAACTCTTGCTGTTTTATCCCCTAAACTCTCGTTGTTTTTTTCCCTTGAACTCTCATTGTTTTATTCCCTGAATTGTTGCTGTTTTATCCCCTGAACTCTCTCTGCTTTATCTCCTGAACTCTCACTGCTTTACCTCCTGAACTCCCACTGTTTATCCCCTGAACTCTCTCTGCTTTATCTCCTGAGCTCTCGCTATTTTATTTCCCAAACTCTTGCATTTTTAACCCGTGAATATTCACTGTTTTATCCCTTGAACTCTCAATGTTTTATCACGAGAATATGTGCAGTTGTAACTCCTGAACTCTCCCTTTTTTATCACCTGAACACTCCCTGTTTTATCTCCGGGACTCTCACTATTTATCTCCCAAACTCACTGTTTTATCCCGAGAAATCTTGCTGTTTTCTCCCGTGTATTCTTGCTGTTTTGTCTCCTGAACTCTCTCTGTTTTATCCCTGAACTCTCACTGTTTTATCTGTGGATGTCTCTCTGTTTCATCTCCTGAACTCTCTGTTTCATCTCCTGAAAACTCATTGTTTTATCCCATGAACACTCTCTGATTTATCTCCTGAGCTCTCGCTATTTTATCTCCCAAACTCTTGCAGATTTATCCCCTGAACATTCTCTGTTTTATCCCTTGAACTCTCAATGTTTTATCATGAGAATATGTGCAGTTTTAACTCCTGAACTCTCTCTGCTTTATCTCCTGAACTCCCACTGTTTTATCACCTGAACTCTCTCTGCTTTATCTCCTGAGCTCTCGCTATTTTAACTCCCAAACTCTTGCAGTTTTAACCCCTGAACATTCATTGTTTTATCCCTTGAACTCTAAATGTTTTATCACGAGAATATGTGCAGTTTTAACTCCTGAACTCTCCCTTTTTTATCACCCGAACACTCTCAGTTTTATCTCCAGGACTCTCGCTATTTATCTCCCAAACTCACTGTTTTATCCCGAGAATTCTTATTGTTTTCTCCCCTGTATTCTTGCTGTTTTGTCTCCTGAACTCTCTCTGTTTTATCTCCTGAACTTTCACTGTTTTATCCCCAGAATTCTAGCTGTTCTATCCACTGAACTCTTGTTGTTTTATCTCGTGAGTTCTTGCTGTATCATCTCCTGAACTATCGCTCTTTTATCCTTTGAACTCACACTGCTTTATCCCCTGAATGCTTGCTGTTTTATCCCCTGAAATCTCGCTGTTTTATCCATTGAACTCTCACTGTTTCATCCCCTGAACTCTCGCTGTTTTTTCTCTGGACCACTCTCTGTTTCATCTCCTGAAAACTCACTGTTTTATCCCCAAAACACTCCCTATTTTATTTCCTGAACTCTCCCTGTTTTATCAGCTGAATCTCTCACTGTTTTCCGCCTGAACTCGCTCTGACTTATCTCCTGAACTCTTGTTGTTTTATCCCCTGAACTGTCGCTCTTTTATCCCCTCGACTCTCGCTGTTTTATATAACAAACTCACTGTTATATCCTGTGAATTCTTGCTGTTTTCTCCCCTATATTCTTGCTGTTTTATCTCCTGAACACTCTCTGTTTTATCCCTGAACTCACACTCTTTTATCCCCAGAACTCTCGCTGTTTTATCTCGTGAGTTCCTGCTGTATCATCTCCTGAACTATCGCTCTTTTATCCTTTGAACTCACACTGCTTTATCCCCTGAATGCTTGCTCTTTTATCCCCTGAAATCTCGCTGTTTTTTCTCCGGACCACTCTCTGTTTCATCTCCTGAACTCTCTGTTTCATCTCCTGAAAACTCACTGTTTTATCCCCAAAACACTCCCTATTTTATTTCCTGAACTCTCCCTGTTTTATCAGCTGAATCTCTCGCTGTTTTATCTCCTGAACTCTCTCTGCTTTATCTCCTGAACTCTCGCTGCTTTTTCTCCTGAACTCCCACTGTTTTATCAGCTGAACTCTTTCTGTTTGAACCCCTCAACTCTCACAGTTTTATCCCTGGAAATCTTGTGGTATCATCACCTGAACTCTGGGATTTTTATCCCCTCAACACTCTATTTTATCACCAGAATTCTTGTTGTTACATCCCCTGAGCATGCTCTGTTTATCTCCTGAACCTTCGGTATTTTATCTTCCAAATTTTTACTGTTTTATCCCTGAACTCTTAGTTTTATCCCGTGAACTCTCACTGTTTTATCCCATTAATCCTTGCTGTTTTATCCCGACTTCTTGCTGTTTTATCACCCTACTCTTGTTGTTTTATCCCCAGAATTTTGCAGTTTTATCTCCTGACCTCTCGCTGTTTTATCTCCTGAACTCTCTATGTTTTATCTAGTGAACTCTCATTGTTTTAAATCCACAACTCTTGCTTTTTTATCCCCTAAACTCTCGTTGTTTTTTTCCCTTGAACTCTCATTGTTTTATTCCCTGAATTATTGCTGTTTTATCCCCTGAACTCTCTCTGCTTTATCTCCTGAACTCTCACTGCTTTACCTCCTGAACTCCCACTGTTTATCCCCTGAACTCTCTCTGCTTTATCTCCTGAGCTCTCGCTATTTTATTTCCCAAACTCTTGCATTTTTAACCCCTGAACATTCACTGTTTTATCCCTTGAACTCTCAATGTTTTATCACGAGAATATGTGCGGTTGTAACTCCTGAACTCTCCCTTTTTTATCACCTGAACACTCCCTGTTTTATCTCTGGGACTCTCACTATTTATCTCCCAAACTCACTGTTTTATCCCGAGAAATCTTGTTGTTTTCTCCCCTGTATTCTTGCTGTTTTGTCTTCTGAACTCTCTCTGTTTTATCCCTGAACTTTCACTGTTTTATCCCCAGAATTCTAGCTGTTCTATCCACTGAACTTTCATTGTTTTATCCCGTGAGTTCTTGCTGTATCATCTCCTGAACTATCGCTCTTTTATCCTTTGAACTCACAGTGCTCTATCCCCTGAATGCTTGTTCTTTTATCCCCTGAACTCTCGCTGTTTTATCCGTTGAACTCTGACTGTTTTATCCCCAGAATTTTAACTCCTGAACTCCTGCTGTTTTATCCCCTGAACAATCTTTGTTTTATCTCCTCAACTCTCTCTGTTTTATCGCCTAAACTCATACTGATTAATCCTTTGAAATCTCGCTGTTTTATACCCTGAATCCTTGCTGTTTTATCCCCTGAACTCTCACTGTCTTATCTCCTGAATTCTTGCTGCATCATCCCCTGAACTCTTGCTGTTTTATCTCCAGACCTCTCTCTTTTTCATCTCCTGAAAACTCACTGATTTATTTACTGAACACTCCCTATTTTATTTCCTGAACTCTCTAAATTTTATCTGCTGAATCACTCGCATGTTTTATCTCCTGAACTCTCGCTGCTTTTTCTCCTGAACTCTCTCTGCTTTATATCCTGAACTCTCACTATTTTATCTCCCAGACTCTTGCTGTTCTATCCCCTGAACTCTCGCTGTTTTGTCCCCTGAAGTCTCCATCTTTTATCCCCTGAACACGCTCTGTAATATCTCCAAGACTCTCACTATTTTATCTCCCAAACTCACTGTTTTATCCCGAGAATTCTTGCTGTTTTCTCCCCTGTATGCTTTCTGTTTCGTCTCCTGAGCTCTCTCTGTTTTATCCCTGAACACTCACTGTTTTATTCCATGAACCCTCGCTGTTTTGTCTCCTGAGTTCTTGCTGTATCATCTCCTGAACTCGCGCTGTATTATCCGTTGAACTCACACTGCTTTATCCCCTGAATGCTTGCTCTTTTATCCCTTGAACTCTCGATGTTTTACCCGTTGATCTCTCACTGTTTTAAACCCAGAATTCTGCCGTTTTAACTCCTGAACTCTCGCTGTTTTATCTCCTGAACTCTCACTGTTTATTCCCTGAAATCACTCTGCTTTATCTCCTGAACTCATGTTGTTTTATCTCCCAAAAACTTGCAGTTTTATCCCCTGAACTTTCGCTGTTTTATCCCTTGAACTCTCAAGGTTTTATCGTGAGAGTTTTTTGCAGTTTTAACTCCTGAACACTCGCTGTTTTATCTACTGAACACTTGCTGATCTATCGCTTGAACTCTCGTTGCTTTATCCCCTGAACACTCGGTGTTTTATCTCCTGAATTCTTGCAGTATCATCCCCTGAACTCTCACTGTTTTATGCCTGGAACTCTCAGTGCTTTATACCCTGAACTCTCGCGGTTTTATGTCTGGACCACTCTCTGTTTCATCTTCTGAAATCTCTGTTTCATCTCCTGAAAGCTCACTGTTTTATCCCCTGACCACTCCATATTTTAGTTTCTGAACTCACCCTGTTTTATCCCCTGAATCTCTCGCTATTTTATCTCTTGAGCTCTCTCTGTTTTATCCCCTGAACACTCATTGCTTTATCCCCTGATTTCTTGCTGTTTTATCCCCTGTATTCTTGCTGTTTCATCGCTTGAACTCTCGCTGTTTTATTCCCTGAACTGTTTGTTTTAGCTCCTGTATTCTTGCTGTTTTACCTCCTGAGCGCTCTCTGTTTTATCTCCTGAACTCTCGTTATTCTATCTTCCAAAATCATGCTATTTTGTCCCTGAACTCTCATTGTTTTATCCCCTGAACACTTATTGTGTTAAACCCTGAATTTCTGAGGTTTTAACTCCTGAATTCTCAGAGCTTTATCTCCTGAACTCTCACAGTTTTCCGCCTGAACTCTCTCTGATTTATCTCCTGAACTCTTGTTGTTTTATCCCCTGAACTGTCGCTCTTTTATCCCCTGGACTCTCGCTGTTTTATCTAACAAACTCACTGTTATATCCCGTGAATTCTTGCTGTTTTCTCCCCTATATTCTTGCTGTTTAATCTCCTGAACTCTCTCTGTTTTATCCCTGAACTCTCACTCTTTCATCCCCAGAACTCTCGCTTTTTTATCTCGTGAGTTCTTGCTGTATCATCTCCTGAACTATCGTTCTGTTATCCTTTGAACTCACAATGCTTTATCCCCTGAATTCTTGCTCTTTTATCCCCTGAAATCTCGCTGTTTTATCCGTTGAACTCTCACTATTTCATCCCCTGAACTCTCGCTGTTTTTTCTCCGGACCACTCTCTGTTTCATCTCCTGAACTCTCTGTTTCATCTCCTGAAAACTCACTGTTTTATCCCCAAAACACTCCCTATTTTATTTCCTGAACGCTCCCTGTTTGATCAGCTGAATCTCTCGCTGTTTTATCTCCTGAACTCTCTCTGCTTTATCTCCTGAACTCTCGCTGCTTTTTCTCCTGATCTCCCACTGTTATATCCACTGAACTCTCTCTGTTTGAACCCCTCAACTCTCACAGTTTTATCCCCGGAAATCTCGTGGTATCATCACCTGAACTCTGGGATTTTTATCCCCTGAACACTCTATTTTATCACCAGAATTCTTGCTGTTACATCTCCTGAGCACGCTCTGTTGATCTCCTGAACCCTCGGTATTTTATCTTCCAAATTTTTGCCGTTTTATCCCTGAACTCTTACTGTTATCCCATGAACTCTCACTGTTTTATCCCATTAATTCTTGCTGTTTTATCCCGACTTCTTGCTGTTTTATCACGCTACTCTTGTTGTTTTATTCCCAGAATTTTGCAGTTTTATCTCCTGACCTCTCGCTGTTTTACCTCCTGAAATCTCTATGTTTTACCTAGTGAACTCTCATTGTTTTAAATCCCCAATTCTTTCTGTTTATTCCCCTAAACTCTCGTTTTTTTCCCTTGAACTCTCATTGTTTTATCCCCTGAATTGTTGCTGTTTTATCCCCTGAACTCTCTCTGCTTTATCTCCTGAACTCTCACTGCTTTACCTCCTGAACTCCCACTGTTTATCCCCTGAACTCTCTCTGCTTTATCTCCTGAGCTCTTGCTATTTTATTTCCCAAACTCTTGCAGTTTTAACCCCTGAACATTCACTGTTTTATCCCTTGAACTCTCAATGTTTTATCACGAGAATATGTGCAGTTGTAACTCCTGAACTCTCCCTTTTTTATCACCTGAACAATCCCTGTTTTATCTCCGGGACTCTCGCTATTTATCTCCCAAACTCACTGTTTTATCCCGAGAAATCTTGCTGTTTTCTCCCGTGTATTCTTGCTGTTTTGTCTCCTGAACTCTCTCTGTTTTATCCCTGAAATCTCACTGTTTTATCTGTGGACGTCTCTCTGTTTCATCTCCTGAACTCTCTGTTTCATCTCCTGAAAACTCATTGTTTTATCCCATGAACACTCTCTGCTTTATCTCCTGAGCTCTCGCTATTTTATCTCCCAAACTCTTGCAGATTTAACCCCTGAACATTCTCTGTTTTATCCCTTGAACTCACAATGTTTTATCATGGGAATATGTGCAGTTTTAACTCCTGAACTCTCCCTTTTTTATGACACGAACACTCTCAGTTTTATCTCCGGGACTCTCGCTATTTATCTCCCAAACTCACTGTTTTATCCCGAGAATTCTTCCTGTTTTCTCCCCTGTATTCTTGCTGTTTTGTCTGCTGAAATCTCTCTGTTTTATCCCTGAACTTTCACTGTTTTATCCCCAGAATTCTAGCTGTTCTATCCACTGAACTCTCGTTGCTTTATCCCGTGAGTTCTTGCTGTATCATCTCCTGAACTATCGCTCTTTTATCCTTTGAACTCACATTGCTCTCTCTCCTGAATGCTTGTTCTTTTATCCCCTGAACTCTCGCTGTTTTATCCGTTGAACTCTGACTGTTTTATCCCCAGAATTTTAACTCCTGAACTCCTGCTGTTTTATCCCCTGAACAATCTTTGTTTTATCTCCTCAACTCTCTCTCTGTTTTATCGCCTAAACTCATGCTGATTAATCCCTTGAAATCTCGCTGTTTTATACCCTGAATCCTTGCTGTTTTATCCCCTGAACTCTCACTGTCATATCTCCTGAATTCTTGCTGCATCATCCCCTGAACTCTTGCTGTTTTATCTCCAGGACTCTCTCTTTTTCATCTCCTGAAAACTCACTGATTTATTTACTGAACACTCCCTATTTTATTTCCTGCACTCTCTAAATTTTATCTGCTGAATCACTCGCATGTTTTATCTCCTGAACTCTGGCTGCTTTATCTCCTGAACTCCCACGGCTTTTTCTCCTGAACTCTCTCTGCTTTATATCCTGAACTCTCTCTATTTTATCTCCCAGAATCTTGCTGTTCTATCCCCTGAACTCTCGCTGTTTTGTCCCCTGAAGTCTCCATCTTTTATTCCCTGAACACTCTCTGTTTTATCTCCGGGACTCTCACTATTTTATCTCCCAAACTCACTGTTTTATCCCGAGAAATCTTGCTGTTTTCTCCCCTGTATGCTTTCTGTTTCGTCTCCTGAGCTCTCTCTGTTTTATCCCTGAACACTCACTGTTTTATTCCATGAACCCTCGCTGTTTTGTCTCCTGAGTTCTTGCTGTATCATCTCCTGAACTCGCGCTGTATTATCCCTTGAACTCACACTGCTTTATCCCCTGAATGCTTGCTCTTTTATCCCTTGAACTCTCGATGTTTTACCCGTTGATCTCTCACTGTTTTAAACCCAGAATTCTGCCATTTTAACTCCTGAACTCTCGCTGTTTTATCTCCTGAACTCTCACTGTTTATCCCCTGAAATCACTCTGCTTTATCTCCTGAACTCTTTTGGTTTTATCTCCCAAATTCTGGCAGTTTTATCCCCTGAAATTTCGCTGTTTTATCCCTTGAACTCTCAAGGTTTTATCGTGAGAGTTTTTTGCAGTTTTAACTCCTGAACACTCGCTGTTTTATCTACTGAACACTTGCTGATCTATCGCTTGAACTCTCGCTGCTTTATCCCCTGAACTCTCGGTGTTTTATCTCCTGAATTCTTGCAGTATCATCCCCTGAACTCTCACTGTTTTATGCCTGGAACTCTCAGTGCTTTATACCCAGAACTCTCGCGGTTTTATGTCTGGACCACTCTCTGTTTCATCTTCTGAACTCTCTGCTTCATCTCCTGAAAGATCACTGTTTTATCCCCTGACCACTCCCTATTTTAGTTTCTGAACTCACCCTGTTTTATCCCCTGAATCTCTCGCTATTTTATCTCTTGAGCTCTCTAAGTTTTATCCCCTGAACACTCATTGCTATATCCCCTGATTTCTTGCTGTTTTATCACCTGTATTCTTGCTATTTCATCGCTTGAACTCTCACTGTTTTATTCCCTGAACAGTCTGTTTTAGCTCCTGTATTCTTCCTGTTTTACCTCCTGAGCGCTCTCTGTTTTATCTCCTGAACTCTTGTTATTCTATCTCCCAAAGTCATGCTATTTTGTCCCTGAACTCTCATTGTTTTATCCCCTGAACACTTATTGTTTTAAACCCTGAATTTCTGAGGTTTTAACTCCTGAACTCTCATTGCTTTATCGTCTTAACTCTCACTGTTTTCCGCCTGAACTCTCTCTGATCTATCTCCTGAACTCTTGTTGTTTTATCCCCTGAACTGTCGCTCTTTTATCCCCTGGACTCTCGCTGTTTTATCTAACAAACTCACTGTCATATCCCATGAATTCTAGCTGTTTTCTCCCCTATATTCTTGCTGTTTTATCTCCTGAACTCTCTCTGTTTTATCCCTGAACTCTCACTCTTTTATCCCCAGAACTCTCGCTTTTTTATCTTGTGAGTTCTTGCTGTATCATCTCCTGAACTATCGCTCTTTTATCCTTTGAACTCAGACTGCTTTATCCCCTGAATGCTTGCTCTGTTATCCCCTGAACTCTTGCTGTTTTATCCGTTGAACTCTCATTGTTTCATCCCCTGAACTCTCGCTGTTTTATCTCTGGACCAGTCTGTGTTTCATCTCCTGAACTCTCTGTTTCATCTCCTGAAAACTCAGTTTTATCCCCTGAACACTCCCTATTTTATTTCCTGAACTCTCCCTGTTTTATCAGCTGAATCTCTCGCTGTTTTATCTCCTGAACTCTCTCTGCTTTATCTCCTGAACTCTCGCTGCTTTTTCTCCTGAACTCCCACTGCTTTTTCCGCTGAACTCTCTCTGTTTGAACCCCTCAACTCTCACAGTTTTATCCCTGGAAATCTTCTGGTAACATCACCTGAACTCTGGGCTTTTTATCCCCTGAACACTCTATTTTATCACCAGAATTCTTGCAGTTACATCTCCTGAGCAAGCTCTGTTGATCTCCTGAACCCTCGGTATTTTATCCTCCAAATTTTTAGTGTTTTATCCCTGAACTCTTAGTTTAATCCCATGAACTCTCATTGTTTTATCCTGTTAATTCTTGCTGTTTTATCCCGACTTCTTGCTGTTTTGTCACCCTACTCTTGTTGTTTTATCCCCACAATTTTGCAGTTTTATCTCCTGACCTCTCGCTGTACTATCTCCTGAACTCTCTATGTTTTATAGATTGAACTCTCATTGTTTTAGATCCCCAACTCTTGCTGTTTTATCCCCTAAACTCTTGTTATTTTTTCTCTTGAACTCTCACTGTTTCATCCCCTGAACTGTTGCTGTTTTATCCCCTGAACTCTGGCTGTTTTATCTCCTGAATCCTTGCTGTATCATCCCCTGAACTCTCGCTGTTTTATGCCTTGAACTCTCAGTGCTTTATACACTGAACTCTCGCTGTTTTATCTCCGGACCACTCTCTGTTTCATCTTCTGAACTCTCTGTTTCATCTCCTGAAAACTCACTGTTTTATCCTCTGACCACTCCCTATTTTATTTCCTGAACTCTCCCTGATTAATCCCCTGAATCTCTCGCTATTTTATATCTTGAGCTCTCTCTGTTTTATCCTCTGAACTCTCTCCATTATATCTCCCAAACTCGTGCTGTTTTATTCGTGAACTCACACTGTTTTATCCCCTGAACACTAACTATTTTATCCCCTGAATTCTTGCTGTTCAATCCCCTGTATTCTTGCTGTTTCATCGCTTGAATTCTTGCTGTTTAATTCCCTGAACAGTCTGTTTTATCTCCTGTATTCTTGCTGTTTAACCTCCTGAACTGTCACTGCTTTATCTCCTGAACTCTCACTGTTTATCCCTTAACTCTCTCTGCTTTATCTCCTGCACTCTTGGTGTTTTATCCCCTGAACTGTCGCTCTTTTATCCCCTGAACTCTCGCTGTTTTATCTCCCAAACTCACTGTTTTATCCCGTGAATTCTTGCTGTTTTCTCCCCTGTATTCTTGCTGTTCTATCTCCTGAACTCTCTCTGTTTTTTACCTGAACTCTCACTGATTCATCCCCAGAAGTCTAGGAAATTCAGTGTTCATCCACTGAACTCTGGCTGTTTTATCTCCTGAGTTCTTGCTGTATCATCACCTGAACTTTCGCTCTTTTATCCTTTGAACTCACCCTGCTTTATCCCCTGAATGCTTGCTCTTTTATCCCCTGAACTCTCGATGTTTGAACCGTTGAACTCTCACTGTTTTATCGCCTGAACCCTCGCTGTTTTATCTCCGGACCACTCTCTGTTTCATCTCCTGAACTCTCTGTTTCATCTCCTGAAAACTCACTGTTTTATCCCCTGAACACTCCCTATTTTATTTCCTGAACTCTCCCTGTTTTATCCGCTGAATCTCATGCGGTTTTATCTCCTGAACTCTCTTGCTTTATCTCCTGAACTCTCGCAGCTTTATCGACTGAACTCCCACTGCTTTATCCCCTGAACGCTCTCTGCTTTATCTCCTGAAGTTTCGCTGTTTTATCTCTTCAACTCTCAAGGTTTTATCACGAGAATTTTTGCAGTTTTATCTCCGGAACTCTCGCTGTTTTATCTCCTGAACTCTTGCTGTTCTATCCCTGAACTCTCGCTGTTATATCCCCTGAACTCTCGGTGTTCTTTCTCCTGAATTCTTGCTGTATCATCCCCTGAACTCTCGCTGTTTTATGCCTTGAACTCTCAGTGCTTTATACCCTGAACTCTCGCAGTTTTATGTCTGGACCCCTCTGTTTCATCTTCTGAACTCTCTGTTTCGTCTCCTGAAAACTCACTGTTTTATCCCCTGACCACTCCCTATTTTAGTTTCTGAACTCACCCTGTTTTATCCCCTGAATCTCTCGCTATTTTATCTCTCGAGCTCTCTCTGTTTTGTCCCCTGAACACTCATTGCTTTATCCCCTGATTTCTTGCTTCTTTAGCCCCTGTATTCTTGCTGTTTCATCGCTTGAACTCTCGCTGTTTTATTCCATGAACAGTCTGTTTTAGCTCCTGTATTCTTGCTGTTTTACCTCCTGAGCGCTCTCTGTTTTATCTCCTGCACTCTCGTTATTCTATCTCCCAAAATCATGCTATTTTGTCCCTGAACTCTCACCGTTTTATCCCCTGAACACTTATTGTCTTAAACCCTGAATTTCTGAGGTTTTAACTCCTGAACTATCACTGCTTTATCTCCTGAACTCTCACTGTTTTCCCCCTGAATTCTCTCTGCTTTATCTCCTGAACTCTTGTTGTTTTATCCCCTGAACTGTCGCTCTTTTATCCCCTGAACTCTCACTGCTTTATCTCCCAAACTCACTGTTTTATCCTGTGAATTCTTGCTGTTTTCTCCCCTGTATTCTTGCTGTTCTATCTCCTGAACCCTCTGTTTTATACCTGAACTCTCGTTATTCTATCTCCCAAAATCATGCTATTTTGTCCCTGAACTCTCACCGTTTTATCCCCTGAACACTTATTGTCTTAAACCCTGAATTTCTGAGGTTTTAACTCCTGAACTATCACTGCTTTATCTCCTGAACTCTCACTGTTTTCCCCCTGAATTCTCTCTGCTTTATCTCCTGAACTCTTGTTGTTTTATCCCCTGAACTGTCGCTCTTTTATCCCCTGAACTCTCACTGCTTTATCTCCCAAACTCACTGTTTTATCCTGTGAATTCTTGCTGTTTTCTCCCCTGTATTCTTGCTGTTCTATCTCCTGAACCCTCTGTTTTATACCTGAACTCTCACTGATTCATCCCCAGAATTCTAGCTGTTTCATCCACTGAACTCTGGCTGTTTTATCTCTTGAGTTCTTGATGTATCATCTCCTGAACTTTCGCTCTTTTATCCTTTGAACTCACCCTGCTTTGTCCCCTGAATGCTTGCTCTTTAATCCCCTGAACTCTCGTTGTTTGAACCGTTGAACTCACACTGTTTTATCCCCTGAACACTCACTATTTTATCCCCTGAATTCTTGCTGTTCAATCCCCTGTATTCTTGCTGTTTCATAACTTGAATTTTTGCTGATTATTTCTCTGAACAGTCTGTTTTATCTCCTGTATTCTTGTTGTCTTACCTCCTGAGCGCTCTCTGTTTTATCTCCTGAACTCTCGCTATTCTATCTCCCAAAATCTTGCTGTTTTATCCCTTAACTCTCATTCGTTTTATCCCCTGAACAAATACTGTTTTAAACCCTGATTTTTGGAGGTTTTAACTCCTGAACTATCACTGCTTTATCTCCTGAACTCTCACTGTTTTCCCCCTGAACTTTATCTGCTTTATCTCCTGAAATCTTGTTGTTTTATCCCCTGAACTGTCGCTCTTTTATCCCCTGAACTCTCACTGCTTTATCTCCCAAACTCACTGTTTTATCCTGTGAATTCTTGCTGTTTTGTCCCCTGTATTCTTGCTGTTCTATCTCCTGAACTCTCTCTGTTTTATACCTGAACTCTCACTGATTCATCCCCAGAATTCTAGCTGTTTCATCCACTGAACTCTGGCTGTTTTATCTCTTGAGTTCTTGATGTATCATCTCCTGAACTTTCGCTCTTTTATCCTTTGAACTCACCCTGCTTTATCCCCTGAATGCTTGCTCTTTTATCCCCTGAACTCTCGTTGTTTGAACCGTTGAACTCTCACTGTTTTATCGCCTGAACCCTCGCTGTTTTATCTCCAGACCACTCTCTGTTTCATCTCCTGAACTCTCTGTTTCACCTCCTGAAAACTCACTGTTTTATCCCCTGAACACTCCCTATTTTATTTCCTGAACTCTCCTTGTTTTATCCGCTGAATCTCATGCTGTTTTATGTCCTGAACACTCTCTGCTTTATCTCCTGAACTCTCACAGCTTTATCTCCTCAACTCCCACTGCTTTATCCCCTGAACTCTCTCTGCTTTATCTCCTGAACTCTCGCTATTTGATCTGCCAAACTCTTGCAGTTTTATCCCCTGAACTTTCGCTGTTTTATCTCTTGAACTCTCAAGGTTTTATCGATAGAATTTTTGCAGTTTTAACTCCTGAACTCTCGCTGCTTCATCTCCAGAACTCTTGCTGTTCTATCCCCTGAACTCTCGCTGTTATATCCCCTGAACTCTCGCTGTTTTATCTCCTGAATTCTGGCTGTATCATCCCCTGAACTCTCGCTGTTTTATGCCTTGAACTCTCTGTTTCATCTTCTGAACTCTCTTTTTCATCTCCTGAAAACTCACTGTTTTATCCCCTGACCACTCCCTATTTTAGTTTCTGAACTCACCCTGTTTTATCCCCTGAATCTCTTGCTATTTTATCTCTCGAGCTCTCTCTGTTTTATCCCCTGAACACTCGTTGCTTTATCCCCTGATTTCTTGCTTCTTTAGCCCCTGTATTCTTGCTGTTTCATCGCTTGAACTCTCGCTGTTTTATTCCCTGAACAGTCTGTTTTAGCTCCTGTATTCTTGCTGTTTTACCTCCTGAGCGCTCTCTGTTTTATCTCCTGAACTCTCGTTATTCTATCTCCCAAAATCATGCTATTTTGTCCCTGAACTCTCATTGTTTTATCCCCTGAACACTTATTGTGTTAAACCCTGTATTTCTGAGGTTTTAACTCCTGAACTCTCACTGCTTTATCTCCTGAAGTCTCACTGTTTTCCGCCTGAACTCTCTCTGATTTATCTCCTGAACTCTTGTTGTTTTATCCCCTGAACGTCGCTCTTTTATCCCCTGGACTCTCGCTGTTTTATCTAACAAACTCACCGTTATATCCCGTGAAATCTTGCTGTTTTCTCCCCTATATTCTTGCTGTTTTATCTCCTGAACTCTCTCTGTTTGATCCCTGAACTCTCACCCATTTATCCCCAGAACTCTCACTGTTTTATCTTGTGAGTTCTTGCTGTATCATCTCCTGAACTATCGCTCTTTTATCCTTTGAATTCACACTGCTTTATCCCCTGAATGCTGGCTCTTTTATCCCCTGAAATCTCACTGTTTGATCCCCTGAACTCTCGCTGTTTTTTCTCTGGACCACTCTCTGCTTCATCTCCTGAACTCTCTGTTTCATCTCCTGAAAACTCACTGTTTTATCCCCTGAACACTCCCTATTTTCTTTCCTGAACTCTCCCTGTTTTATCAGCTGAATCTCTCGCTGTTTTATCTCCTGAACTCTCTCTGCTTTATCTCCTGAACTCTCGTTGCTTTTTCTCCTGAACTCCCACTGTTTTTTCCGCTGAACTCTCTGTGTTTGAACCCCTCAACTCTCACAGTTTTATCCCCGGAATTCTTGTGGTATCATCACCTGAACTCTGGGATTTTTATCCCCTGAACACTCTATTTTATCACCAGAATTCTTGCTGTTACATCTCCTGAGCACGCTCTGTTGATCTCCTGAACCCTCGGTATTTTATCTTCCAAATTTTTACTGTTTTATCCCTGAACTCTTAGTTTAATCCGGTGAACTCTCACTGTTTTATCCCATTAATTCTTGCTGTTTTATCCCGACTTCTTGCTATTTTGTCACCCTACTCTTGTTGTTTTATCCCCAGAATTTTGCAGTTTTATCTCCTGACCTCTCAATGTTTTATTTCCTGAACTCTCTGTTTCACCTCCTGAAAACTCACTGTTTTATCCCCTGAGCACTCCCTATTTTATTTCCTGAACTCTCCCTGTTTTATCCGCTGAATCTCATGCTGTTCTATCTCCTGAACACTCTCTGCTTTAACTCCTGAACTCTCGCAGCTTTATCTCCTCAACTCCCACTGCTTTATCCCCTGAACTCTCTCTGCTTTATCTCCTGAACTCTCGCTATTTGATCTGCCAAACTCTTGCAGTTTTATCCCCTGAACTTTCGCTGTTTTTTCTCTTGAACTCTCAAGGTTTTATCGCGAGAATTTTTGCCGTTTTAACTCCTGAACTCTCGCTGCTTTATCTCCTGAACTCTTGCTGTTCTATCCCCTGAACTCTCGCTGTTATATCCCCTGAACTCTCGCTGTTTTATCTCCTGAATTCTTGCTGTATCATCCCCTGAACTCTCGCTGTTTTATGCCTTGAACTCTCAGTGCTTTATACACTGAACTCTCGCAGTTTTATGTCTGGACCCCTCTGTTTCATCTTCTGAACTCTCTGTTTCATCTCCTGAAAACTCATTGTTTTATCCCCTGATCACTCCCTATTTTAGTTTCTGAACTCACCCTGTTTTATCCCCTGAATCTCTCGCTATTTTATCTCTTCAGATCTCTCTGTTTGATCCGCTGAACACTCAATGTTTTATCCCCTGATTTCTTTTTGTTTTTTCCCCTGTATTCTTGCTGCTTCATCGCTTGAACTCTCGCTCTTTTATTCCCTGAATAGTCTGTTCCAGCTCCTGGATTCTTGCTTTATACCTCCTGAGCGCTCTCTGTTTTATCTCCTGAACTCTTGCTATTCTATCTCCCAAAATCTTGTTATTTTATCACTGAACTCTCATTGTTTCATCCCCTGAACACTTACTGTTTTAAACCCTGAATTTCTGAGGTTTTAACTCCTGAACTCTCACTGCTTTATCTCCTGAACTCTCACTGTTTTCCCCCTGAACTCTCTCTGATTTATTTCCTGAACTTTTGTTGTTTTATCCCCGAACACTCGCTGTTTTATCTCCCAAACTCATTGTTTTATCCCGTGAATTCTTGCTGTTTTCTCCCCTGTATTCTTGCTGTTCTATCTCCTGAACTCTGTCTGTTTTATACCTGAAGTCTCACTGATTCATCCCCAGAATTCTAGGAAATTCAGTGTTCATCCCCTGAACTCTCGATGTTTGAACTGTTGAACTCTCAATGTTTTATCGCCTGAACCCTCGCTCTTTTATCTCCGGACCACTCTCTGTTTCATCTCCTGAACTCTCTGTTTCATCTCCTGAACTCTCGCAGCTTTATCTACTGAACTCCCACTGCTTTATCCCCTGAACTCTCTCTGCTTTATCTCCTGAAGTTTCCCTGTTTTATCTCTTGTACTCTCAAGGTTTTATCGCGAGAATTTTTGCAGTTTTATCTCCTGAACTCTCACTGTTTTACCTCCTGAACTCTTGCTGTTCTATCCCCTGAACTCTCGCTGTTATATCCCCTGAACTCTCGCTGTTTTATCTCCTGAATTCTTGCTGTATCATCCCCTCAACTCTCGTTGTTTATGCTTTGAACTCTCAGTGCTTTATACCCTGAACTCTCGTGGTTTTATGTCTGGAGCCCTCTGTTTCATCTTCTGAACTCTCTGTTTCATCTCCTGAAAACTCACTGTTTTATCCCCTGACCACTCCCTATTTTAGTTTCTGAACTCACCCTGTTTTATCCCCTGAATCTCTCGCTATTTTATCTCTCGAGCTCTCTCTGTTTTATCCCCTGAACACTCGTTGCTTTATCCCCTGATTTCTTGCTTCTTTAGCCCCTGTATTCTTGCTGTTTCATCGCTTGAACTCTCGCTGTTTTATTCCCTGAACAGTCTGTTTTAGCTCCTGTATTCTTGCTGTTTAACCTCCTGAGCGCTCTCTGTTTTATCTCCTGAACTCTCGTTATTCTATCTCCCAAAATCATGCTATTTTGTCCCTGAACTCTCATTGTTTTATCCCCTGAACACTTATTGTGTTAAACCCTGAATTTCTGAGGTTTTAACTCCTGAACTCTCACTGCTTTATCTCCTGAACTCTCACTGTTTTCCGCCTGAACTCTCTCTGATTTATCTCCTGAACTCTTGTTGTTTTATCCCCTGAACTGTCGCTCTTTTATCCCCTCGACTCTCGCTGTTTAATCTAACAAACTCACTGTTATATCCCGTGAATTCTTGCTGTTTTCTCCCCTATATTCTTGCTGTTTTATCTCCTGAACTCTCTCTGTTTTATCCCTGAACTCTCACTCTTTTATTCCCAGAACTCTCGCTGTTTTATCTCGTGAGTTCTTGCTGTATCATCTCCTGAACTATCGCTCTTTTATCCTTTGAATTCACACTGCTTTATCCCCTGAATGCTTGCTCTTTTATCCCCTGAAATCTCACTGTTTTATCCGTTGAACTCTCACTGTTTCATCCCCTGAACTCTCGCTGTTTTTTCTCTGGACCACTCTCTGTTTCATCTCCTGAACTCTCTGTTTCATCTCCTGAAAATTCACTGTTTTATCCCCTGAACATTCCCTATTTTATTTCCTCAACTCTCCCTGTTTTAGCCGCTGAATCTCATGCTGTTTTATCTCCTGAACTCTCTTGCTTTATCTCCTGAACTCTCGCAGCTTTATCTACTGAACTCCCACTGCTTTATCCCCTGAACTCTCTCTGCTTTATTTCCTGAAGTTTCTCTGTTTTATCTCTTGAACTCTCAAGGTTTCATCGCGGGAATTTTTGCAGTTTTATCTCCTGAACTCTCGCTGTTTTATCTCCTAAACTCTTGCTGTTCTATCCCCTGAACTCTCGCTGTTATATCCCCTGAACTCTCGCTGTTTTATCTCCTGAATTCTTGCTGTATCATCCCCTGAACTCTCGTTGTTTTATGCCTTGAACTCTCAGTGCTTTATACCCTGAACTCTCGAGGTTTTATGTCTGGACCCCTCTGTTTCATCTTCTGAACTCTCTGTTTCATCTCCTGAAAACTCACTGTTTTATCCCCTGACCACTCCCTATTTTAGTTTCTGAACACACCCTGTTTTATCCCCTGAATCTCTCGCTATTTTATCTCTCGAGCTCTCTCTGTTTTATCCCCTGAACACTCGTTGCTTTATCCCCTGATTTCTTGCTTCTTTAGCCCCTGTATTCTTGCTGTTTCATCGCTTGAACTCTCGCTGTTTTATTCCCTGAACAGTCTGTTTTAGCTCCTGTATTCTTGCTGTTTTACCTCCTGAGCGCTCTCTGTTTTATCTCCTGAACTCTCGTTATTCTATCTCCCAAAATCATGCTATTTTGTCCCTGAACTCTCATTGTTTTATCCCCTGAACACTTATTGTTTTAAACCCTGAATTTCTGAGGTTTTAACTCCTGAACTCTCATTGCTTTATCGTCTTAACTCTCACTGTTTTCCGCCTGAACTCTCTCTGATCTATCTCCTGAACTCTTGTTGTTTTATCCCCTGAACTGTCGCTATTTTATCCCCTGGACTCTTGCTGTTTTATCTAACAAACTCACTGTCATATCCCATGAATTCTAGCTGTTTTCTCCCCTATATTCTTGCTGTTTTATCTCCTGAACTCTCTCTGTTTTATCCCTGAACTCTCACTCTTTTATCCCCAGAACTCTCGCTGTTTTATCTCGTGAGTTCTTGCTGTATCATCTCCTGAACTATCGCGCTTTTATCCTTTGAACTCACACTGCTTTATCCCCTGAATGCTTGCTCTTTTATCCCCTGAAATCTCACTGTTTTATCCGTTGAACTCTCACTGTTTCATCCCCTGAACTCTTGCTGTTATTTCTCTGGACCACTCTCTGTTTCATTTCCTGAACTCTCTGTTTCATCTCCTGAAAACTCACTGTTTTATCCCCTGAACACTCCCTATTTTATTTCCTGAACTCTCCCTGTTTTATCAGCTGAATCTTTCGCTGTGTTATCTCCTGAACACTCTCTGCTTTATCTCCTGAACTCTCGCTGCTTTTTCTCCTGAACTCCCACTGTTTTATCCGCTGAACTCTCTGTGTTTGAACCCCTCAACTCTCACAGTTTTATCCCCGGAAATCTTGTGGTATCATCACCTGAACTCTGGGATTTTTATCCCCTGAACACTCTATTTTATCACCAGAATTCTTGCTGTTACATCTCCTGAGAATGCTCTGTTGATCTCCTGAACCCTCGGTATTTTATCTTCCAAATTTTTACTGTTTTATCCCTGAACTCTTAGTTTTATCCCGTGAACTCTCACTGTTTTATCCCATTAATTCTTGCTGTTTTATGCCAACTTCTTGCTGTTTTATCAACCTACTCTTGTTGTTTTATCCCAAGAATTTTGCAGTTTTATCTCCTGACCTCTCACTGTTTTATCTCCTGAACACTCTATGGTTTATCGAGTGAACTCTCATTGTCTTAAATCCCCAACGCTTGCTGTTTTATCCCCTAAACTCTCGTTGTTTTTTCCCTTGAACTCTCACTGTTTTATCCCCTGAAGTCTGGCTGTTTTATCTCCTGAATTCTTGCTGTATCATCCCCTGAACTCTCGCTGTTTTATGCCTTGAACTCTCAGTGCTTTATACACTGAACTCTCGCTGTTTTATCTCCGGACCACTCTCTGTATCATCTTCTGAACTCTCTGTTTCTTCTCCTGAAAACTCACTGTTTTATCCTCTGACCACTCCCTAAATTATTTCCTGAACTCTCCCTGATTTATCCCCTGAATCTCTCGCTATTCTATATCTTGAGCTCTCTCTGTTTTATCCACTGAACTCTCTCCATTATATCTCCCAAACTCGTGCTGTTTTATTCCTGAACTCACACTGTTTTATCCCCTGAACACTCACTATTTTATCCCCTGAATTCTTGCTGTTCAATCCCCTGTATTCTTGTTGTTTCATCGCTTGAATTTTTGCTGTTTAATTCCCTGAACAGTCTGTTTTATCTCCTGTATTCTTGTTGTCTTACCTCCTGAGCGCTCTCTGTTTTATCTCCTGAACTCTCGCTATTCTATCTCCCAAAATCTTGCTGTTTTATCCCTTAACTCTCATTCTTTTTATCCCCTGAACAAATACTGTTTAAAACCCTGATTTTTCGAGGTTTTAACTCCTGAACTATCAATGCTTTATCTCCTGAACTCTCACTGTTTTCCCCTTGAACTCTCTCTGCTTTATCTCCTGAACTCTTGTTGTTTTATCCCCTGAACTGTCGCTCTTTTGTCCCCTGAACTCTCGCTGCTTTATCTCCCAAACTCACTGTTTTATCCCATGAATTCTTCCTGTTTTCTCCCCTGTATTCTTGCTGTTCTATCTCCTGAACTCACTGTTTTATACCTGAACTCTCACTGATTCATCCCCAGAATTCTAGCTGTTTCATCCACTGAACTCTGGCTGTTTTATCTCTTGAGTTCTTGATGTATCATCTCCTGAACTTTCGCTCTTTTATCCTTTGAACTCACCCTGCTTTATCCCCTGAATGCTTGCTCTTTTATCCCCTGAACTCTCGTTGTTTGAACCGTTGAACTCTCACTGTTTTATCGCCTGAACCCTCGCTGTTTTATCTCCAGACCACTCTCTGTTTCATCTCCTGAACTCTCTGTTTCATCTCCTGAAAACTCACTGTTTAATCCCCTGAACACTCCCTATTTTATTTCCTGAACTCTCCTTGTTTTATCAGCTGAATCTCATGCTGTTTTATCTCCTGAACACTCTCTGCTTTATCTCCTGAACTCTCGCAGCTTTATCTCCTCAACTCCCACTGCTTTATCCCCTGAACTCTCTCTGCTTTATCTCCTGAACTCTCGCTACTTGATCTGCCAAACTCTTGCAGTTTTATCCCCTGAACTTTCACTGTTTTATCTCTTGAACTCTCAAGGTTTTATCGCGAGAATTTTTGCCGTTTTGACTCCTGAACTCTCGCTGCTTTATCTCCTGAACTCTTGCTGTTCTATCCCCTGAACTCTCGCTGTTATATCCCCTGAACTCTTGCTGTTTTATCTCCTGAATTCTTGCTGTATCATCCCCTGAACTCTCGCTGTTTTATGCCTTGAACTCTCAGTGCTTTATACACTGAACTCTCGCAGTTTTATGTCTGGACCCCTCTGTTTCATCTTCTGAACTCTCTGTTTCATCTCCTAAAAACTCACTGTTTTATCCCCTGATCACTCCCTATTTTAGTTTCTGAACTCACCCTGTTTTATCCCCTGAATCTCTCGCTATTTTATCTCTTCAGATCTCTCTGTTTGATCCCCTGAACACTCAATGTTTTATCCCCTGATTTCTTTTTGTTTTTTCCCCTGTAATCTTAGTGCTTCTTCGCTGGAACTCTCTCTCTTTTATTCCCTGAACAATCTGTTCTAGCTCCTGGATTCTTGCTGTTATACCTCCTGAGCACTCTCTGTTTTATCTCCTGAACTCTTGCTATTCTATCTCCCAAAATCTTGTTATTTTATCACTGAACTCTCATTGTTTCATCCCCTGAACACTTACTGTTTTAAACCCTGAATTTCTGAGGTTTTAACTCCTGAACTCTCACTGCTTTATCTCCTGAACTCTCACTGTTTTCCCCCTGAACTCTCTCTGATTTTTTTCCTGAACTTTTGTTGTTTTATCCCCTGAACTGTCGCTTTTTTATCCCCTGAACTCTCGCTGTTTTATCTCCCAAACTCATTGTTTTATCCCGTGAATTCTTGCTGTTTACTCCCCTGTATTCTTGCTGCTTTATCTCCTGAACTCTCGCTGCTTTATCTCCTGAACTCCCACTGTTTTATCCCCTGAACTCTCTCTGCTTTATCTCCTGAGCTCTCGCTATTTTATCTCCCAAACTCTTGCAGTTTTAACCCCTGAACATTCATTGTTTTATTCCTTGAACTTTCAATGTTTTATCACGAGAAAATGTGCAGTTTTAACTCCTGAACTCTCCATTTTTTATCACCCGAACACTCTCAGTTTTATCTCCGGGACTCTCGCTATTTATCTCCCAAACTCACTGTTTTATCCCGAGAATTCTTGCTGTTTTCTCCCCTGTATTCTTGCTGTTTTGTCTCCTGAACTCTCTCTGTTTTATCCCTGAACTTTCGTTGTTTTATCCCCAGAATTCTAGCTGTTCTATCCACTGAACTCTCGCTGTTTTATCTCGTGAGTTCTTGCTGTATCATCTTCTGAACTATCGCTCTTTTATCCTTTGAACTCACACTGCTCTATCCCCTGAATGCTTGTTCTTTTATCCCCTGAACTCTCGCTGTTTTATCCGTTGAACTCTGACTGTTTTATCCCCAGAATTTTAACTCCTGAACTCCTGCTGTTTTATCCCCTGAACAATCTTTGTTTTATCTCCTCAACTCTCTCTGTTTTATCACCTAAACTCACGCTGATTTATCCCTTGAAATCTCACTGTTTTATATCCTGAATCCGTGCTGTTTTATCCCCTGAACTCTTACTGTATTATCTCCTGAATTCTTGCTGCATCATCCCCTGAACTCTTGCTGTTTTATCCCTTGAACTCTCACTGCTTTATCCCCTGAACCCTCGCTGTTTTATCTCCAGACCTCTCTCTTTTTCATCTCCTGAAAACTCATTGTTTTATTTGCTGAACACTCCCTATTTTATTTTCTGAACACTCTAAATTTTATCTGCTGAATCTCTCACTGTTTTATCTCCTGAAGTCTCACTGCTTTATCTCCTGAACTCCCACGGCTTTTTCTCCTTAACTCTCTCTGCTTTATCTCCTGAACTCTCGCTATTTTATCTCCCAGACTCTTGCAGTTTTATCCCCTGAACTTTCGCTGTTTTATCCCTTGAACTCCCAATGTTTTATCCCGAGCATTTGTGCAGTTTTAACTCCTGAACTCTCGCTGTTTTATCTCCTGAACTCTTGCTGTTCTATCCCCTGAACTCTCGCTGTTTTGCCCCCTGAAGTCTCCATCTTTTATTCCCTGAACACTCTCTGTTTTATCTCCGGGACTCTCACTATTTTATCTCCCAAACTCACTGTTTTATCCCGAGAATTCTTGCTTTTTTCTCCCCTGTATTCTTTCTGTTTCGTCTCCTGAGCTCTCTCTGTTTTATCCCTGAACACTCACTGTTTTATCCCATGAACCCTCACTGTTCTGTCTCCTGAGTTCTTGCTGTATCATCTCCTGAACTCGCGCTGTATTATCCCTTGAACTCACACTGCTTTATCCCCTGAATGCTTGCTCTTTTATCCCTTGAACTCTCGATGTTTTACCCATTGATCTCTCACTGTTTTAACCCTAGAATTCTGCCATTTTAACTCCTGAACTCTCGTTCTTTTATCTCCTGAACTCTCACTGTTTATCCCCTGAACGCTCTATTTTTATCTCCTGAACTCTCATTGTTTTATCTCCCAAACTTTTGCTGTTTTATCCCCTAAACTCTCGCTGTTTCATACCTTGAAGTCTCACTGTTCTATCCCCTGATTTCTTACTCTTTTATCCCTGAACTCTCACTGTTTTATCCCCTGAACTCTCTCTGTTTTATCTCCTAAAGTCTCACTGTATTATCCCCTGAATTCTTACTCTTTTATCCCTGAAGTCTCGGTGTTTTATCCCCTGAACTCTCTCTGTTTTATCTCCTAAAGTCTCTCTGTTTTATCCCCTGAATCTCTCGTTGTTTTAGCTCATGAGCTCTCTCTGTTGTCCCTCCTGCACTCTCACTGTTTTATCTTCCAAACTCTTGCCGTTTTATCACCTGGACCTTTGCTGTTTTATCCCCTGAACACCCACTGTTTTATCCCCTGAACATTCTGTTTTATCCCCTGTTTCTAGCTGTTTTATCTCCGGACCTCTCTCTGTTTCATCTCCTGAACTCACGCTATTTTATCTCCCAAACTCTTGCTGTTTTATTCTCTGAACTCTCACTGTTTTATACCCTGAACTCTCACTGTTTTATCCCCTGAGCACTCTCTGTTTTATACCCTGACCTTTTGCAGTTTTAATTCCTGAACTCTTGCTGTTTTATCTCCTGAACTCTTGCTGTTTTATCCCCGGAACTCTTGTTGTTTTTTCCTCTGAACTCTCCCTGTTTTATCCCCTGAACACTCTCTGCTTTATCTCCTGAACTCTCGCCATTTTATCTCCCAAACCCTTGCTGTTTTATCCCTGAACTCTCATTGATTTATCCTGTGAATCCCTGCTGTTGTATCCCCTGTATCCTAACTGTCTCATTTTTTTGTCTCCTGAACTCTTTTCTGTTTTATCCCTGAACTCTCACTGTTCTATCTCCTGATCTCTCACTGTCTAGTCTCCTGAACACTCTTTGATTTATCCCCTAAATCTCTCGCTATTTTATTTCATGAGCTCTCTCTGCTTTCCCTCCTGAACTCACACTGTTTTATCTCCCAATCTCTTGCTGTTTTATCCCCCGAACACCCACTGTTTTATCCCCTGTACACTCTGTCTTATCCCCAGAATTCTAGTTGTTTTATCTTCTGAACTCTCTCTGTTTTATCTCCTGAACTCTCGATATTTTATCTCCCAAACTCTTGCTGTTGTAGCCCTGAACTCTCACTGTTTTATCCCCTGAACATTCACTGTTTTATACCCTTGAATTCTTGGTGTTTTAACCCCTGAATCCTTGTTGTTTTATGCACAGGAATTTTTCAGTTTTATTTCCTGAACTCTCACTGTTTTTTTAACTGAACTCTCTCTGCTTTATCTCCTGAACACTCGCTATTTATCTCCCAAACTCTTGCAATTTTACCGTTGAACTCTCCCTGTTTTATCCCCTGAACACTCTCTGTTTTATCTCCTGAACTCTCTTTGTTTTATCCCCTGAACTCTCAAAGTTTTACCAGCTGAAGGCTCTCTGTTTTATCTCCTGACTCTCTCGCTGTTCCATCCCTTGTTTTCTTGCTGTTTCATCACTTGAACTCTCACTGTTTTATCCCATAAACATGCTGTTTTATCCCAAGTATTCTTGCTGTTTTATGTCCTGAGCTCTCTCTGTTTTATCTCCTGAGCTCTCTCTGTTTTATCACCTGACCTCTCGATATTTATCTCCCAAACTCTTGCTGTTGTACCCCTGAACTCTCACTGTTTTATCCCCTGAACACTCACTGTTTTATACCCTGAATTCTTTGTGTTTTGACCCCTGAATCCTTGTTTTTTTTATGCACAGGATTTTTTCAGTTTTATCTCCTGAACTCTCAGTGCTTCATCTCCTGAACACTCACTATTTATCTCCCAAACTCTTGCAATTTTATCCATTGAACTCTCCCTGTTTTATCCCCTGAACACTCTCTGTTTTATCTCCTGAACTCGCTTTGTTTTATCCCCTGAACTCTCACGCTTTTACCTGCTGAAGGCTCTCTGTTTTATCCCCTTGCTGTTTCGTCCACTGTATTCTTGATGTTTCATCACTTGAACTCTCTCTGTTTTATCCCCTGAACATTCCTGTTTTATCCCTAGTATTCCGGCTGTTTTATCTCCTGAGCTATCTCGGTTTTATCTCCTGAACTCTCGCTATTTTATCTCCCAAAATCTTGCAGTTTTATCAACTGAACTCTTCTTCTTTTATCCCTTGAACAGTCACTGTTTATCCCCAGAATTTTTGCATTTTTAACTCCTGAACTCTCGCTGTTTTATCTCCTGAACTCTCGCTGTTTTAGCCGCTGAACTCTCCCTGTTTTATCCCCTGAACTCTTTCTGTTTTATCTCCTGAACTCTCACTATTTTATCACCCAAACTCTGGTTGTTTTATCCCTGAACTCTTACTGTTCTATCTCCTGATTTCTCGCTGTTTTATCTCCTGAGCTCTCTCTGTTTTCCCTCCTGAACTCTCACTGTTTTATCTCCCAAAACCTTGCTGTTTTATCACCTGAACACCCGCTGTTTTATTGCCTGTACACTCTGTATTATTCTCAGAATTCTAGTTGCTCTAGCTCCTGAGTTCTCTCTGTTTTATCTCCTGAACTCTCGATATATTATCTCCCAAATTCTTGCTGTTTTATCCCTGAACTATCACTGTTTTATCCCCTGAATTCTTGCTTCTTTAGCCCCTGTATTCTTGCTGTTTCATTCCCTGAACTCTCGTTGTTTTATCCCCTGAACACTCTGATTTATCCCCAGAATTCTTGCTGTTTTATCTCCTGAACTCTCACTATTTTATCTCCCTCAATCGTGCTGTTTTATCACTAAACTCTCACTGTTTTATCCCCTGAACACTCATTGTTTTATACCCTGAATTCTTGCTGTTTTATCTCCTGAACTCTTTCTGTTTTATCTCCTGAACTCTCGTTATATTATTTCCCAAACTTTTGCTGTTGTATCCCTGAACTCTCATTGTTTTAGCCCCTGAACACTCACTGTTTTATACCCTGAATTTTTGGTGTTTTATACCCAGAACTCTTGTTGTTTTATCCACAGGAATTTTGCAGTTTTATCTCCTGAACACTCGCTGTTTTATCTCCTGAACTCTCACGGTTTTTTCTCCTGAATTGTCTCTGCTTTATCTCCTGCACACTTGCTATTTTATCTACCAATCTTTTGCAGTTTTATCCACTGAACTCTCACTGTTTTACCTGCTGAACTCTTTCTATTTTATCCCCTGAATCCCTCGCTGTTTTATCTCTTGAGCTCTCCCTGTTTTATCTCCTCAACTCTCACTATTATATCTCCGATGCTCGTGCTGTTTTATCCATGAATTTTCACTGTTTTATCCCCTGAATTCTTGCTGCTTTAGCCCCTGTATTCTTGCTGTTTCCTCGCTTGAACTCTCGCTGTTTTATCCCCAGAACAAACTGTTTTATCCCCACAATTCTTGTTGTTTTATCTCCTGATCTCTCGCTGTTTTATCTCCTGAACTCTCACTATTTTATCTCCCTCAATCTTGCTGTTTTATCACTGAAATCTCATTGTTTTATCCCCTGAATACTCGCTGTTTTATACACTGAATTCTTGTTGTTTTGTCCCCTGAACTCTTGTTTTATCCGCAGAACCTTTGCCACTTTATCTCCTGAACTCTCGCTGTTTTATCTCCTGAACTCTCATAGTTTTTTTCTCCTAAACTCTCTCTGCTTTATCTCTTGAACTCTATCTAGTTTATCCCTGAACTCTTACCGTTTTATCCCCAGGATTTTTGCAGTTTTAAGTCCTGAACTATTGCTGTTTTATCTCCTGAACTCTCATAGTTTTATACCCCAAATTCTTGCTGCTTTATCCCCTGAATTCTTGCTGTTTCATCCCCTGAATGCTCACTGTCTAATCGACTGAACTCTCATTGCTTTATCACCTGAATTCTTGCTCTTTTATCCCCTGAACTCTCTCTCTTTTATCTCCTGAACACTGCTTCATCCCCTGAATTCTCTCTATTTTCCCTCCTGAACTCTCGCTATTTTATTTCCAAAAGCTTACTGTTTTATCCTTTAACTCTCATTGCTTTATGCCCTCTGCTCTCACTGTTTTATCTCCTGAACTCTTGCTATTTTAACTCCCAAAATCTTGCAGTTTTATCTCAAAATTCTCACTGTTTTATCCACTGAACACTCACTGTTTCATACGCTGCATTCTTGCTGTTTTATCCCCTGAACTCTCACTGTTTTACCTGCTGAACTCTCTCCGTTTTATCCCCAGAATCTCTTGCTGTTTTATCTCTTGAGCTCTCTCTGTTTTATCCCCTGAACATTCTGTTTTATCCCCAGAATTCTTGATGTTTTATCCACTGAACTCTTGTTGTTTTGTCCACAGAATTTTTGCAGTGTTATCTCCTGAACTCTCGCATTTTATCTCCTGAACTCTCACAGTTCTTTTCTCCTGAACTCTCGCTATTTTATCCCTTGAACTCTTACTGCTTTATCCCCAGAATTTCTGCTGTTTTAACTCCTGAACTATCGTTGTTTTAACCCCTGAACTCTCGTTGTTTCATCCCCTGAACTCTCCCTGTTTTATCCCCGGAACACTCTCTGTTTTATCTCCTGAGCTCTCGCTATTTTATCTCCCAAACTCTGGCTGTTTTATCCCTGAACTCTCAACGTTCTATCTCCTGATCTCTCACTGTTTTATCTCCTGAGCACTCTTTGTTTTCCCTCCTGAACTCTCACTGTTTTATCTCCAAAACCCTTGCTGTTATATCCCCTGAACACCCGCTGTTTTATCGCCTGTACACTCTGTTTTATCCCCAGAATTCTAGTTGTTTTATCTCCTGACCTCACTCTGTTTTATCTCCTGAACTCTCGATATATTTTCTCCCAAACTCTTGCTAATGTATCCCTGAACTCTCCTTGTTTTAGCCCCTGAATACTCACTGTTTTATGCCCTGAATTGTTGGTGTTTTATCCCCTGAACCCTTGTTGTTTTATCCACAGGAATTTTGCAGTTTTCTCTCCTGAACTCTCACTGTTTTATCTCCTGAACTCTCACTGTTTTTTCTCCAGAACTCTCTCTGCTTTATCTCCTGTACACTCGTTATTTTATCTACCAAACTTTCGCAGTTTTATCCACTGAACTCTCCCTGTTTTATACCCTGAACACTCTCTGTTTTATCTCCTGAACTCTCTTTGTTTTTTCCTCTGAACTCTCACTGTTTTACCTGCTGAACTCTCTCTGTTTTATCACCTGAATTTCTCTCTATTTTCTCTCTTGAGCTCTCTGTTTTATCTCCTCAACTCTCGCTATTATATCAGCGACACTCGTGCTGTTTTATCCCTGAACTCTCAATGTTTTATCCCCTGAATTCTTGCTGCTTTATCCCTTGAAGTCTTACTGTTTTATCCCCAGAATCTTTGCAGCTTTAACTCCTGAACTATCGCTGTTTAATCTCCTGAACTCTGGCTCTTTTGTTGCCTGAACTGTGTCTGCTTTCTCTCCTGAACTATCGCTGTTTTATCTCCTGAACTCTCACTGTTTTATCGACTGAACTCTCACTGCTTTATCACCTGAATTCTTGCTCGTCTATCCCCTGAACTCTTTCTCTTTTATCTCTTGAACACGGCTTCATCCCCTGAATTCTCTCTATTTTTCTTCCTGAACACTCGCTATTTTATTTCCCAAATGCTTGCTGTTTTATCCTTGAAATCTCACTGCTTTATGCTCTCTGCTCTCACTGTTTTATCTCCTGAATTCTTGCTATTTTAACTCCCAAAATCTTGCAGTTTTATCCCTGAATTCTCACTGTTTTATACCATGAACACTCACTGTTTTAGACGCTGCATTCTTGCTATTTTATCCCCTGAACTCTCACTGTTTTACCTGCTAAACTCTCTCTGTTTTATCCCCTGAATCTCTTGCTGTTTTATCTCTTCAGCTCTCTCTGTTTTATCCCCTGAATATTCTGTTTTATCCCCAGAATTCTTGCTGTTTTATCCACTGAACTCTTGTTGTTTTATCCACAGACTTTTTGCAGTTTTATCTCCTGAACTCTCGCATTTTATCTCCTGAACTCTCATAGTTTTTTTTTCTCCTGAACTTTCTCTGCTTTATCTCCTGAACTATCGTTGTTTTATCTCCTGAACTCTCACTGTTTTATACCCCAATTCTTTCTGCTTTATCCCCTGAATTCTTGTTGTTTCATCCCCTGAAGGCTGACTGTTTGATCGTCTGAACTCTCACTGCTTTATTACCTGAATGCTTGCTCTTTGATCCCCTGAACTCTCTCTCTTTTATCTCCTGAACGCTGCTTCATCCCCTGAATTCTCTCTATTTTACCTCCCGAACTCTCGCCACTTTGTTTCCCAAACGCTTGCTGTTTTATTCTTGAACTCTCACTTTTTCATCCCCGAACTGTTTTATACCCTGAATTCCTGGTGTTTTATCCCCTGAATCCTTGTTGTTTTATCTCCTGAGCTCTCTCTGTTTTATCTCCTGAACTCTCGATATTTTATCTCCCAAACTCTTGCTGTTGTATCCCTGAACTCTCACTGTTTCATCCCGTGAGCACTTACTGTTTTATACCCTGAATTTTTGCTGTTTTATCCCCTGAACTCTTGTTGTATCCGCAGAACTTTTGCAATTTTATCGCTTGAACTCTCGCTGTTTTATCTCCTGAACTCTCATAGTTATTTTCTCCTGGAATCTCGCTACTTTATCTGCTGAACTCTTGCTGTTTTATTCCTTGAACTCTTACTCTTTTATCTCCAGCATCTTTGCAGTTTTAACTCCTGAACTATCGCTGTTTTATCTCCTGAACTCTGGCTGTTTTATCTCCTGAACTCTCTCTGCTTTATCTCCTGAACTATCGTTGTTTTATCTCCTGAACTCTCACTGTTTTACACCCCAAATTCTTGCTGCTTTATCCCCAGAATTCTTGCTGTTTCATCCCCTGAATGCTCACTGTTTTATCAACTGAACTCTCACTGCTTTATCACCTGAATTCTTGCTCTTTTATCCCCTGAACTCTCTCTTTTATCTCCTGTACACGGCTTCATCCCTTGAATTCTCTCAATTTTACCTCCTGAACTCTCCCTATTTTATTTCCCAAACGCTTGCTGTTTTATCCTTGAACTCTCACTGTTTTATAGCCTGAATTCTTGCTGTTTTATCCCCTGAACTCTTGTTTTATCCGCAGAACTTTTGCAATTTTTTCTCTTGAGCTCTCGGTGTTTTATCTCCTGAACTTTCATAGTTATTTTCTCCTGAAATGTCGCTACTTTGTCTCCTGAACTCTTGCTATTTTATCCCTTGAACTCTTACTGTTTTATCCCCAGAATCTTTGCAGTTTTAACTCCTGAACTGTCGCTGTTTTATCTCCTGAACTCTGGCTTTTATCTCCTGAACTCTCTCTGCTTTACCTCCTGAACTATCGCTGTTTTATCTCTTGAACTCTCACTGTTTTATACCCCAAATTCTTGCTGCTTTATCCCCAGAATTCTTGCTGTTTCATCCCCTGAATGCTCACTGTTTTATCGACTGAACTCTCATTGCTTTATCACCTGAATTCTTGCGGTTTTATCCCCTGAACTCTCTCTTTTATCTCCTGTATACAGCTTCATCCCCTGAATTCTCTCTATTTTACCTCCTGAACTCTCACTATTTTATTTCCCAAACGCTTGCTGTTTTATCCTTGAACTCTCACTGTTTTATCCCCTGAACACTCATTGTTTTATACCCTGATCTGTTGTTTTATCCGCAGAACTTTTGCCATTTTATCTCCTGAACTCTCACTGTTTTATCTCCTGTACTCTCATAGTTTTTTCTCCTGAAATCTCGCTACTTTATCTCCTGAACTCTTGCTATTTTATCCCTTGAACTCTAACTGTTTTATCCCCAGAATCTTTGCAGTTTTAATTCCTGAACTCTCTCTGCTTTATCTTCTGATCTATCACTGTTTTATCTACTGAACTCTCGCATTTTATCTCCTGAACTCTCAAAGTTTTTTTCTCCGGAACTCGCTCAGCTTTATCTCCTGAACTATCGCTGTTTTATCCCCTGAACACTCACTGTTTTATTCCTTGAATTCTTGGTGTTTTATCCCCTGAATCCTTGTTGTTTTATCTCATGAGCTCTCTCTGTTTTATCTACTGAGCTCTCAATATTTTATCTTCCAAACTCTTGCTGTTGTATCCCTGAACTCTCACTGTTTTATCCCATGAGCACTCACTGTTTTATACCCTGAAATCTTGCTGTTTTATCCCCTGAACCCTTGTTGTTTTATCCACACGAATTTTGCAGTTTTATCTCCTGAACTGTCTCTGCTTTATCTCCTGTTCACTCGCTATTTTATCAACCAGACTTTTGCCGTTTCATCCACTTAACTCTCCCTGTTTTATACCCTGAACACTCTCTGTTTTATCTCCTGAATTCTCTCTATTTTATCTCTTGAGAACTCTCTGTTTTATCTCCTCAACTCTCACTATTATATCTCCAACACTCGTGCTGTTTTATCCCTGAACTCTCATTGTTGTATCCCCTGAATTCTTGCTGCTTTTGCCCCTGTCTTCTTGCTGTTTCATCGCTTGAACTCTCGCTGTGTTATCCCCTGAACACTCACTGTTTTATTCCCTCAATTCTTGCTGTTTTATCCCCTGAACTCTTGTTTTATCCGCAGAACCATTGCCATTTTATCTCCTGAACTCTCGCTGTTTTATCTCCTGAACTCTCATAGTTTTTTTCTCCTCAAATCTCGTTACTTTATCTCCTGAACTCTTGCTATTTTATCCCTTGAGCTCTTACTCTTTTATCCCCAGCATCTTTGCAGTTTTAACTCCTGAACTATCGCTGTTTTATCTCCTGAACTCTGGCTGTTTTGTCTCCTGAACTCTGTCTGCTTTATCTCCTGAACTATCGCTGTTTTATCTCCTAAACTCTCACTGTTTTATACCCCAAATTGTTGCTGCTTTATCCCCAGAATTCTTGCTGTCTCATCCCCTGAATGCTCACTGTTATATCGACGGAACTCTCACTGCTTTATCACGTGAATTCTTGCTCATTTGTCCCGTGAACTCTCTATCTTTTATCTCCTGAGCACGGCTTCATCCCCTGAATTCTCTCAATTTTACGTCCTTAACTCTCGCTATTTTATTTCCCAAAGGCTTGCTGTTTTATCCTTGAACTCTCACTGTTTTATGCCCTCTGCTCTCACTGTTTTATCTCCTGAACTCTTGCTATTTTAACTCCCAAAATCTTGCAGTTTTATCCCTGAATTCTCACTGTTTTATACCATGAACACTCACTGTTTTATATGCTGCATTCTTGCTGTTTTATCACCTGAACTCTGACTGTTTTACCTGCTGAACTCTCTCTGTTTTATCCCCTGAATCACTTGCTGTTTTATCTCTTCGGCTCTCTCTCTTTTATCCCCTGAACATTCTGTTTTATCCCCAGAATTCTTGCTGTTTTATCCACTGAACTCTTGTTGTTTTATCCACAGACTTTTTGCAGTTTTATCTCCTGAACTCTCACATTTTATCTCCTGAACTCTGATAGTGTTTTTCACCTGAACACTCTCTGCTTTTTCTCCTGAACTATCGCTGTTTTATCTCCTGAACTCTCACTGTTTTATACCCAAAATTCTTTCTGTTTTATCCCCTGAATTCTCGCTGTTTCATCCACTGAAGGCTCACTGTTCAATCGACTGAACTCCCACTGCTATATCACCTGAATTCTTCCTCTTTTAACCCCTGAACTCTCTCTCTTTTATCTCCTGTACACGGCTTCATCCCCTGAATTCTCTCCATTTTCCCTCCTGAACTCTCGTTATTTTGTTTCCCAAACGCTTGCTGTTTCATCCCCTGAACACTCACTGTTTTATACCCTTAATTCTTGGTGATTTATCCCCTGAATCCTTGTTGTTTTATCTCCTGAGCTCTCTCTGTTTTATCTCCTGAACTCTCGATATTTTATCTCCTAAACTCTTGCTGTTGTATCCCCGAACTCTCACAGTTTTATCCCCTGAGCACTCATTGTTTTATACCATGAATTCTTGGTGTTTTATCCCCTGAAACCTTGTTGTTTTATCCACACGAATTTTGCAGTTTTATCTCCTGAACTGTCTCTGCTTTATCTCCTGTACACTCGCTATTTTATCTACCAAACTTTTGCTGTTTCATCCACTGAACTCTCCCTGTTTTATACCCTGAACACTCTCTGTTTTATCTCCTGAACTCTCAATGTTTTATCCTCTGAACTCTCACTGTTTTACCTGCTGAACTCTCTCTGTTTTATCCCCTGAATTTCTCGCTAATATATCTCTTGAGAACTCTCTGTTTTATCTCCTCAACTCTCGCTATTATATCTCCAACACTCGTGCTGTTTTATCCCTGAACTCTCATTGTTGTATCCCCTGAATTCTTGCTGCTTTAGCCCGTGTATTCTTGCTGTTTCATTGCTTGAACTCTCGCTGTTTTATCCCCTGAACACTCACTGTTTTATACCCTGAATTCTTGTTGTTTTATCCCCAGAATTCTTGCTTATTCAACCCCTGACCACTCACTGTTTTATACCCCAAATTCATGCTGCTTTATCCCCAGAATTCTTACTTATTCATCCCCTGAATGCTCACTGTTTTATCGACTGAACTCTTACTGCTTTATCACCTGAATTCTTGCTCGTTTATCCCCTGAACCCTCTCTCTTTTATCACCCGAACATGGCTTCATCCCCTGAATTCTCTCTATTTTACTTCCTGAACTCTCGCTATTTTATTTCCCAAACTCTTGCTGTTTTATCCTTGAACTCTCATTGTTTTATGCCCGCTGCTCTCACTGTTTTATCTTCTGAACTTTTGCTATTTTAACTCCCAAAATCTTGCAGTTTTTTTTTTTCTGAATTCTCACTGTTTTAACCCCTGAACACTCACTGGTTTATACGCTGCATTCTTGCTGTTTTATCCCCTGAACTCTCACTGTTTTACCTGCTGAACACTGTCTGTTTTATCCCCTTAATCACTTGCTGTTTTATGTCTTGAGCTCTCTCTGTTTTTACCCCTGAACATTCCGTTTTATCCCCAGAATTCTTGTTGTTTTATCCACTGAGCTCTTGTTGTTTTATCCACAGACTTTTTCTAGTTTTATCTCCTGAACTCTCGCGTTTTATCACCTGAACTCTCAATTTTTTTTTCTCCGGAACTGGCTCTGCTTTATCTCCTGAACTATCACTGTTTTATCTCCTGAACTCTCACTGTTTAATACCCCAAATTCTTTCTGCTTTATCCCCTGAATTTTGCTGTTTCATCCCCTGAAGGCTCACTGTTTGATCGCTTGAACTCTCAATGCTTTATCACCTGAAATCTTGCTAATTTATCCCCTGATCACTCTCTCTCTTTTATCTCCTGAACGCTGCTTTATCCCCTGAATTCTGTTTATTTTACCTCCCGAACTCTCGCTATTTTATTCCCCAAATGCTTGCTGTTTTATCCTTGAACTCGCACTGTTTTATCCCCTGAACACTCACTGTTCTATAACCTGAATTCTTGGTGTTTTATCCCCTGAATCCTTGTTGTTTTATCTCCTGAACTCTCTTTGTTTTATCCTCTGAACTCTCACTGTTTTACCTGCTGAACTCTTTCTGTTTGATCCCCTGAATTTCTCGCTATTTTATCTCTTGAGAACTTTGTTTTATCTCCTCAACTCTCGCTATTATATCTCCAACACTCGTGCTGTTTTATCCCTGAACTCTCATTGTTGTATCCCCTGAATTCTTGCTGCTTTTGCCCCTGTCTTCTTGCTGTTTCATCGCTTGAACTCTCACAGTATTATCCCCTGAACACTCACTGTTTTATTCCCTGAATTCTTGCTGTTTTATCCCCTGAACTCTTGTTTTATCTGCAGAACCATTGCCATTTTATCTCCTGAACTTTCGGTGTTTTATCTCCTGAACTCTCATAGTTTTTTTCTCCTCAAATCTCGCTACTTTATCTCCTGAACTCATGCTATTTTATCCCTGGAACTCTTACTGTTTTATCCCCAGCATCTTTGCAGTTTTAACTCCTGAACTATCGCTGTTTTATCTCCTGAACTCTGGCTGTTTTGTCTCCTGAACTCTGTCTGCTTTATCTCCTGAACTATCGCTGTTTTATCTCCTAAACTCTCACTGTTTTATACCCCAAATTGTTGCTGCTTTCTCCCCAGAATTCTTGCTGTTTCATCCCCTGAATGCTCACTGTTTTATCGACGGAACTCTCACTGCTTTATCACCTGAATTATTGCTCGTTTATCCCCTGAACTCTCTCTCTTTTATCTCCTGAGCACAGCTTCATCCCCTGAATTCTCTCAATTTTACTTCCTTAACTCTCGCTATTTTATTTCCCACAGGCTTGCTGTTTTATCCCTGAACTCTCATTCTTTTATGCCCTCTGCTCTCACTGTTTTATCTCCTGAACTCTTGCTATTTTAACTCCCAAAATCTTGCAATTTTATCCCTGAATTCTCACTGTTTTTTCCCATGAACACTCACTGTTTTATACGCTGCATTCTTGCTGTTTTGTCCCCTGAACTCTCACTGTTTTACCTCCTGAACTCTCTCTGCTTTATCCCCTGAATTCTTGCTCTTTCATCCCCTGAATGCTCACTGTTTGATCGAATGAACTCTCATTGCTATATCACCTGAATTCTTCCTCTTTTATCCCCTGAACTCTCTCTCTTTTATCTCCTGCACACGGCTTCATCCCCTGAATTCTCTCCATTTTACCTCCTGAACTCTCGCTATTTTATTTCCCAAACGCTTGCTGTTTCATCCCCTGAACACTCATTGTTTTATACCCTGAATTCTTGGTGTTTTATCCCCTGAATCCTTGTCTTTTTTTATCTCCTGAGCTTTCTCTGTTTTATCTCCTGAACTCTCGATATTTTATCTCCCAAACTCTTGCTGTTGTATCCCTGAACTCTCACAGTTTTATCCCCTGAGCACTCATTGTTTTATACCCTGAATTCTTAGTGTTTTATCCCTTGAACCCTTGTTGTTTTATCCACACGAATTTTGCAGTTTTATCTCCTGAACTGTCTCTGCTTTATCTCCTGTACACTCGCTATTTTATCTACCAAACTTTTGCTGTTTCATCCACTGAACTCTCCCTGTTTTATACCCTGAACACTCTCTGTTTTATCTCCTGAACTCTCTTTGTTTTATCCTCTGAACTCTCACTGTTTTACCTGCTGAACTCTCTCTGTTTTATCCCCTGAATTTCTCGCAATTTTATCTCTTGAGAGCTCTCTGTTTTATCTCCTCAACTCTCACTATTATATCTCCAACGCTCATGCTGTTTTATCCCTGAACTCTCATTGTTGTATCCCCTGAATTCTTGCTGCTTTAGCCCCTGTATTCTTGCTGTTTCATCGCCTGCACTATCGCTGTTTTATCCCCTGAACACTCACTGTTTTATACCCTGAATTCTTGCTGTTTTATCCCCAGAATTCTTGCTTATTCAACCCCTGACCACTCACTGTTTTATACCCCAAATACCTGCTGCTTTATCCTGAGAATTCTTACTTATTCATCCCCTGAATGCTCACTGTTTTATCAACTGATCTCTCACTGCTTTATCACCTGAATTCTTGCTCGTTTATCCCCTGAACTCTCTCTCTCTTATCTCCTGAACACGGCTTCATCCCCTGAATTCTCTCTATTTTACTTCCTGAACTCTCGCTATTTTATTTCCCAAACGCTTGCTGTTTTATCCTTCAACTCACACTGTTTAATGCCCTCTGCTCTCATTATTTTATCTTCTGAACTCTTGCTATTTTAACTCCCAAAATCTTGCAGTTTTATCCCTGAATTCTCACTGTTTTATCCCATGAACACTCACTGTTTTATCCCCTGAATCTCTTGCTGTTTTATCTCTTGAGCTCTCTCTGTTTTATCCCCTGAACATTCTGTTTTATCCCCAGAATTCTTGCTGTTTTATCCACTGAACTCTTGTTGTTTTGTCCACAGAATTTTTGCAGTTTTATCTCCTGAACTCTCGCATTTTATCTCCTGAACTCTCATAGATTTTTTCTCCTGAACTCTCTCTGCTTTATCTCCTGAACTATCATTGTTTTATCTCCTGAACTCTCATGGTTTTATACCCCAAATTCTTTCTGCTTTATCCCCTGAATTCTTGCTGTTTCATCCCCTGAAGCCTTAGTGTTTGATCGACTGAACTCTCACTGTTTTATCACCTGAATTCTTGTTCTTTTATCTCCCGAACTCTCTCTCTTTTATCTCCTGAAAGCAGCTTCATCCCCTGAATTCTCTCTATTTTACCTCCTGAACTCTCACCATTTTGTTTCCCAAACACTTGCTGTTTTATCCTTGAACACTCACAGTTTCATCCCCTGAAAACTCACTGTTTTATACCCTGAATTCTTGGTGTTTTATCCCCTGAATCCTTGTTGTTTTATCTCCTGAGCTCTCTCTGTTTTATCTCCTGAACTCTCGATATTTTATCTCCCAAACTCTTGCAGTTGTATCCCTGAACTCTCACTGTTTTATCCCCTGAGCACTCACTCTTTTATACCCTGAATTCTTGGTGTTTTATCCCCTGAACTCTTGTTTTATCCACAGAACTTTTGCCATTTTATCTCCTGAACTCTCACTGTTTTATCTCCTGAAATCTCATAGTTTTTTCTACTGAAACCTCGCTATTTTATCTCCTGAACTCTTGGTATTTTATCCCTTGAACTCTTACTCTTTTATCCCCAGAATCTTTGCAGTTTAAACTCCTGAACTATCGCTGGTTTATCTCCTGAACTCTGGATGTTTTACCTCCTGAACTCTCTCTGCTTTACCTCCTCAACTATCGCTATTTTGTCTCCTGAACTCTCACTGTTTTATACCACCAAGTCTTGCTGCTTTATCCGCAGAATTATTGTTGTTTCATCCCCTGAATGCTCACTGTTTTATCGACTGAACTCTCACTGCTTTATCACCTGAATTCTTTCTCTTTTATTCCCTGAACTCTCTCTCTTTTATCTCCTGAACACAGCTTCATCCCCTGAATTCTCTCAATTTTACTTCCTGAACTCTCGCTATTTTATTTCCCAATCGCTTGCCGTTTTATCCTTGAACTCTCACTGTTTTATGCCCTCTGCTCTCACTGTTGTATCTCCTGAACTCTTGCTATTTTAACTTCCAAAATCTTGCAGTTTTATCCCTGAATTCTCTCTGTTTTATCCCCTGAAGACTCATTGTTTTATACGCTGCATTCTTGCTTTTTTATCCCCTGAACTCTCACTGTTTTAGCTGCTGAACTCTCACTGTATTATCCCCTGAATCTCTTGCTGTTTTATCTCTTGAGCTTTCTCTGTTTTATCCCCGGACATTTTGTTTTATCCCCAGAATTCTTGCTGTTTTATCCACTGAACTCTTATTGTTTTATCCACAGACTTTTTGCAGTTTTATCTCCTGAAGACTCGCATTTTATCTCCTGAAATCTCATAGATTTTTTCTCCTGAACTCTCTCTACTTTATCTCCTGAACTATCATTGTTTTATCTCCTGAACTCTCATGGTTTTATACCCCAAATTCTTTCGGCTTTATCCCCAGAATTCTTGCTGTTTCATCCCCTGAAGCCTCACTGTTTGATCGACTGAACTCTCAGTGCTTTATCACCTGAATTCTTGCTCTTTTATCCCCTGAACTCTCTCTCTTTTATCTCCTGAATGCTGCTTCATCCCCTGAATTCTCTCTATTTTACCTCCCGAACTCTCGCCATTTTGTTTCCCAAACCCTACAGTTTTATCCTTGAACACTCACTGTTTTATCCCCTGAACACTCACTGTTTTATACCCTGAATTCTTGGTGTTTTATCCCCTGACTCCTTGTTGTTTTATCTCCTGAGCTCTCTCCGTTTTATCTCCTGAACTCTCGATATTTTATCTCCCAAACTCTTGCTTTTTTATCCCTGAACTCTCACTGTTTTATCCCCTGAGCATTCACTTTTTTATCCCCTGAATTCCTGGTGTTTTATCCACTGAACCTTTGTTGTTTTATCCACAGGAATTTTGCAGTATTATCTCCTGAACTGTCTCTGGTTTATCTCCTGTACACTTGCCATTTTATCTACCATACTTTTGCCATTTCATCCACTGAACTCTCCCTGTTTTACACCCTGAACACTCTCTGTTTATCTCCTGAACTCTCTTTGTTTTATCCTCTGAACTCTCACTGATTTACCTGCTGAACTCTCTCTGTTTTATCCCCTGAATTTCTCGCTATTTTATCTCTTGAGAACTCTCTTTTTTATCTCCTCAACTCTCACTATTATATCTCCAACACTTGTGCTGTTTTATCCATGAACTCTCATTGTTGTATCCTCTGCATTCTTGCTGCTTTAGCCCCTGTATTCATCGCTTGAACTGTCGCTGTTTTATCCCCTGAACAATCACTGTTTTATACGCTGAATTCTTGCTCTTTTATCCACAGAACTTTTGCCATTTTATCTCCTGAACTCTCATAGTTTTTTTCTCCTCAAATCTCGCTACTTTATCTCCTGAACTCTTGCTATTTTATCCATTGAACTCTTACTGTTTTATCCCCAGAATCTTTGCAGTTTTAACTCCTGAACTATTGTTGTTTTATCTCCTGAACTCTGGCTGTTTTGTCTCCTGAACTCTGTCTGCTTTATCTCCTAAACTATCGCTTTTTATCTCCTGAACTCTCACTGTTTTATAATCCAAATTCTTGCTGCTTTATCCCCAGAATTCTAGCTTATTCACCCCTGAATGCTCACTGTTTTATCGACTGAACTCTCACTGCTTTATCACCTGAATTCTTGTTCGTTTATCCCCTGAACTCTCTCTCTTTTATCTCCTGAACACGCCTTCATCCCCTGAATTCTCTCTATGTTTCTTCCTGAACACTCGCTATTTTACTTCCTAAATGCTTGCAGTTTTATCCTTGAACTCTCACTATTTTATGCTCTCTGCTCTCACTGTTTTATCTCCTGAACTCTTGCTATTTTAACTCCCAAAAAATGCCGTTTTATCCCTGAATTCTCACTGTTTTATACCATGAACACTCACTGTTTTATACGCTGCATTCTTGCTGCTTTATCCCCTGAACCCTCACTGTTTTACCTGCTGAACTCTATCTGTTTTATCCCCTGAATCTCTTGCTGTTTTATCTCTTCAGCTCTCTCTGTTTTATCCCCTGAACATTCTGTTTTATCCCCAGAATTCTTGCTGTTTTATCCAATGAACTCTTGTTGTTTTATCCACAGACTTTTTGCAGTTTTATTTCCTGAACTCTCGCATTTTATCCCCTGACCTCTCATACTTTTTGTTATCCTGAACTCTCTCTGCTTTATCTCCTGAACTATCGCTGTTTTTTATCTCCTGACCTCTCACTGTTTTACACGCTTATTTTTTCTGCTTTATCCCCATAATTCTTGCTGTTTCATCCCCTGAAGGCTCACTGTTTGATCGACTGATCTCTCACTGCTTTATCACCTGAATGCTTGCTCATCCCCTGAATTCTCTCTATTTTACCTCCCGAACTCTCGCCTTTTTGTTTCCCAAACTCTTGCTGTTTTATTCTTGAATTCTCACTGTTTCATCCCCTGAACACTCACTGTTTTATACCCTGAATTCTTGGTGTTTTATCCCCTCAATCCTTGTTGTTTTATCTACTGAGCTCTCTCTGTTTTATCTCCTGAACTCTCGATATTTTATCTCCCAAACTCTTGCTGTTGTATCCCTGAACTCTCACGGTTTTATCCCCTGAGAACTCACTGTTTTATACCCTGAATTCTTGCTGTTTTATCCCCTGAATTCTTGTTTTATCCACAGAACTTTTGCAATTTTATCTCTTGAACGCTCGCAGTTTTATCTCCTGAACTCTCATAGTTTTTGTCTCCTGAAATCTCGCTACTTTATCTCCTGAACTCTTGATATTTTATCCCTTGAACTCTTACTGTTTTATCCCCAGAATCTTTGCAGTTTTAACTCCTGAACTATCGCTGTTTTATCTCCTGAACTCTGGCTGTTTTGTCTCCTGAACTCTGTCTGCTTTATCTCCTAAACTATCGCTTTTTATCTCCTGAACTCTCACTGTTTTATAATCCAAATTCTTTCTGCTTTATCCCCAGAATTCTTGCTGTTTCATCCCCTGAAGGCTCATTGTTTGATCGACTAAACTCTCACTGTTTTATCACCTGAATTCTTGCTCTTTTATCCCCTGAACTCTCTCTCTATTATCTCCTGAACGCTGCTTCATCTCCTGATTTCTCTCTATTTTACCTCCCGAACTCTTGCCTTTTTTTTCCCAAACGCTTGCTGTTTTATCCTTGAACTCTCACTCTTTCATCCCCTGAACTCTCACTGTTTTATACCCTGAATTTTTGGTGTTTTATCCCCTGAATCCTTGTTACTTTGTCTCCTGAACTCTCGATATTTCATCTCCCAAACTCTTGCTGTTGTATTCCTGAACTCTCACTGTTTTATACCCTGAGCACTCACTGTTTTATACCCTGAATTCCTGTCCCCTGAACTCCTGATTTATAGCCAGAACTTTTGCATTTTTTTTTTCCTGTACTCTCGCTGTTTTTTCTCCTGAACTCTCACAGTTTTACCTCCTGACCTCTTGCTGTACCATCCTCTGAATTCTGGCTGATTTATCCCTTGAACTCTCACTGTCTTATCCCCAGAATTCTTTTCATTTTATCCACTGAACTCTCGCTGTTTTATCCCTTGAACTCTCATTGTTTTCTCCCATGAATTCTTGCTTTTTTATCCCTTGAATTCTTGTTATTTTATCCCCTGCACTCTCACTGCATTGTCTCCAGAACTCTCTCTGTTTTTTCCCTGAACACTCTCTGTTTCATCCCTTGATATCTCAATGCTTTATCCCCTGAACTCTTGTTGTTTTATCCCCACGATTTTTGCAGTTTTAGCTCCTGAACCCTTGTTGTTTTATCCCCACGATTTTTGCAGTTTTAGCTCCTGAACTCTCACTGTTTTATCTTCCATATTCTTGCTGTTTTATCCCCTGAATTCTCGCAGTTTTACCCCTTGAACTCCCAGTGTTTTATCCCATGAATTCTCACTGTTTTTCTCCTGAAATATCTCTGCTTTATCTGCTGAACTCTCGCTATTTTATCTCCCAAACTCGTGCAGTTTTATCCCCTGAACTCTGGCTGTTTTATCCCTTGAACTCTCACTGTTTTATCTCCAGAATTCTTTTTGTCTTATCAACTGAACTCTTGCTGTTTTATCCCTTGAACTCTCACTGTTAGATCCCCAGAATTTTTGCAGTTTTAACTCCTGAACTCACGTTGTTTTATCTCCTGATCTCTTTCTGTTTTATGCCCCCTAGTCTCACTGGTTTATCTCCTGAAATCTCGCTATTGTATCTCCCAAACACTTGCTGTTTTATCCGCTGAACTCTCTCTGTTTTTTCCCCTGAACTCTCAAAGTTTTATCCCCTGAAATCTTGTGGTTTCATTGCCTTATGTCTCAGTGTTTTATCCCCTGAACACTCTATTTTATCCCTGGAATTTTTGCTGTTTTATCTCCTAAGTTCTCTCTGTTTTATCTCATGAACTCTCGCTACTTTATCTCCCAGATTCTTACTATGTTGTCCCTGAACTCTCACTGTTTTATCACCTGAAACCTTACTGTTTAATCCCATTATTTATTGCTCTTTTATCCCGTAAATTCTTGCTTTTTATCACCACAACTCTTGTTCTTTTATGCCCTGAATTCATGCCTTTTTTTTTTTCTCCTGAGCTCTCTCTGTTTTATTTCCTGAACTCTCACTATTTTATCTCCCAAACTCGTGCAGTTTTATCCTCTGAGCTCTGGCTGTTAAATGCCATGAACTGTCACTGTTTTATCCCCAGAATTCTTTTTGTCTTATCCACTGAACTCTCACTGTTTTATCCCTTGAACTCTCACTGATTCATCCACAGAATTTTTGTAGTTTTAAGTCCTGAACTCACATTGTTTTATCTCCTGAGCTCTTGTTGTTTTATCCCCTGACTTCTCGCTGTTTTATCTGCTGCACACTCTCTGTTTTATCCCCTGAACTCCTGTTTTTATAACCAGAACTTTTGCAGTTTTATTTCCTGAACTCCAGCTGTTTTTTCACCTGAACTCTCTCTGTTTTATTTCTTGAACTCTTGCTGTTTTATTCCCTGAACTCTCACTGTTTTTTTCCGCTGAACACTCTCTGTTTTATCTCCTGAACTCTCTCTGTTTTATGTCCTGAGCTCTCGTTGCTTTATCTCTGAATTCTCACTATTTTATCCACAGAATTTTTGCTGTTTGATCCACTGAACTCTCGCTGTTTTACCTCCTGAATTCTTGCTGTATTATCCTCTGAATTCTGTTTTTTTATCCCTTGAACTCTCACTGTTTTATCTGCTAAACTCTCTCTGTTTTATCCCCTGAATCTCTTGCCGTTTTATCTCTTCTGCTCTCTCTGTTTTATCCCCTGAACATTCTGTTTTATCCCCAGAATTCTTGCTGTTTTATCCACTGAACTCTTGTTGTTTTATCCACAGACATTATGCAGTTTTATCTCCTGAATTCTCGCATTTTATCTCCTGAACTCTCATAGTTTTTTTCTCCTGAACTCTCTCTGCTTTATCTCTTGAACTATTGCTGTTTTATCTCCTGAACTCTCACTGTTTTATACCCCAAATTATTTCTGTTTTATCCCCTGAATTCTTGCTGTTTCATCCCCTGAGGGCTCACTGTTTGATCAACTGAACTCTCACTGCTTTATCACCTGAATTTTGGCTCTTTTATCCCCTGAACTCTTTCTCTTTTATCTCCTGAACACTGCTTCATCCCCTGAATTCTCTCTATTTTACCACCCGAACTCTCGCCATTTTGTATCCCAAATGCTTGCTGTTTTATCTTTGAACTCTCACTGTTTCACCCCCTGAACACTCACTGTTTTATCCCCTGAATTCTTGGTGTTTTATCCCCTGAATCCTTGTTGTTTTATCTCCTGATCTCTCTCTGTTTTATCTCCCGAACTCTTGATATTTTATCTCCTAAACCCTTTCTGTTGTATCCCTGAACTCTCACTGTTTTATACCCTGAGCACTCACTGTTTATACCCTAAATTCTTGGTGATTTGTCCCCTGAATCCTTGTTGTTTTATCTCTTGAGCTCTCTCTGTTTTATCTCCTGAACTCTTGATATTTTATCTCCCAAACCCTTGCTGTTGTATCCCTGAACTCTCACGGTTTTATCCCCTGAGCACTCACTGTTTTATATGCTGAATTCTTGCTGTTTTATCCCCTGAACTCTTGTTTTATCTGCAGAACTTTTGCAATTTTATCTCTTGAACTCTCGCTCTTTTATCTCCAGAACTCTCATAGTTTTTTTCTCCTGAAATCTCGCTACTTTATCTCCTGAACTCTTGCTATTTTATCCCTTGAACTCTTACTGTTTTATCCCCAGAATCTTTGCAGTTTTAACTCCTGAACTATCGCTGGTTTATCTCCTGAACTCTGGCTGTTTTATCTCCTGAACTCTCTCTGCTTTATCTCCTGCACTATCGCTGTTTTATCTCCTGAACTCTCACTGTTTTATACCCAAAATCCTTGCTGCTTTATCCCCAGAATTCTTGCTGTTTCATCCCCTGAATGCTCACTGTTTAATCGACTGAACTCTCATTGCTTTATCACCTGAATTCTTGCTCTTTTATCCCCTGAACTCTCTCTCTTTTATCTCCTTTACACGGCTTCTCCCCCAGAATTCTCTCTATTTTACCGCCTGAACTCTCGTTCTTTCATTTCCCAAACGCTTGCTGTTTTATCCTTGAACTCTCAGTGTTTTATGCCCTCTGCTCTCACTGTTCTATCTTCTAAACTCTTACTATTTTAACTCCCAAAATCTTGCAGTTTTTTTCCTGAATTCTCACTGTTTTAACCCCTGAACACTCATTGTTTTATACGCTGCATTCTTGCTGTATTATCCCCTGAACTCTCACTGTTTTACCTGCTGATCTCTCTCTGTTTTATCCCCTTAATCAACTGCTGTTTTATCTCTTGAGCTCTCTCTGTTTTATCCCCTGAACTTTCCGTTTTATCCCCAGAATTCTTGCTGTTTTATCCACTGAACTCCTGTTGTTTTATCCACAGACTTATTGCAGTTTTATCTCCTGAACTCTCGCATTTTATCTCCTGAACTCTCATAGTTTTTTTCTCCAGAACTTGCTCTGCTTTATCTCCTGAACTATCATTGTTTTATCTCCTGAACTCTCACTGTTTTATACCCCAATTTCTTTCTGCTTTTTCCCCAGAATTCTTGCTGTTTCATCCCCTGAAGGCTCACTGTTTGATTGACTGAACTCTCAATGCTTTATCACCTGAATTCTTGCTCTTTTATCCCCTGAACTCTCTCTCTCTTTTATCCCCTGAATTCTGCTTTATCCCCTGAATTCTCTCTATTTTACCTCCCGAACTCTCACTATTTTATTTCCCAAGAGCTTGCTGTTTTATCCTTGACCTCTCACTGTTTTATCCCCTGAACACTCACTGTTTTATACCCTGAATTCTTGGTGTTTTATCCCCTGAATCCTTGTTGTTTTATCTCCTGAGCTCTCTCTGTTTTATCTCCTGAACTCTCGATATTTTATCTCCCAAACTCTTGCTGTTGTATCCCTGAATTCTCACTGTTTTATCCCATGAGCACTCACTTTTTTATATCCTGAATTCTTGGTGTTTTATTCCCTGAACCCTTGTTGTTTTATCCACAGGAATTTTGCAGTTTTATCTCCTGAACTGTCTCTGCTTTATCTCCTGTACACTCGCTATTTTATCTACCAAACTTTTGCCATTTCATCCACTGAACTCTCCCTGTTTTATACCCTGAACACTCTCTGTTTTATCTCCACTCTTTGTTTTATCCTTTGAACTCTCACTTTTTTACCTGCTGAACTCTCTCTGTTTTATCCCCTGAATTTCTCACTGTTTTATCTCTTGGGATCTCTCTGTTTTATCTGCTCAACTCTCGCTATTATATCTCCAACACTCGTGCTGTTTTATCCCTGAACTCTCATTGCTGTATCCTCTGAATTCTTGCTGCTTTAGCCCCTGTATTCTTGCTGTTTCATCGCTTGAAATCTCGCTGTTTTATCCCCTGAACACTCTGTTTTATCCACAGAATTCTTGCTGTTTTATCTCCTGATCTCTTGCTGCTTTATCTCCTGAACTCTCACTGTTTCATCTCCCAAACTTTTGCTGTTTTACCTCTTGAACTCTCGTTATTTTATCTGTTGAAGTCTCACTTTTTTATCCCCAGAATTTTTCCCATTTTCACTCCTGAACTCTTGCTGTTTTATCCTCTGAACTCTTGCTGTTTTATCCTCTGAACTCTCGTTGTTTTATCCGCTGAACACTCTCTGTTTTATCCCCTGAACTCTTGTTTTTAATACCCAGAACGTTTGCAGTTTTATTTCCTGAACTCTCGCTGTTTTTTCTCCTGAACTCTCGCTGTTTTACCTCCTGACCTCTTGCTGTATCATCCCCTAAACACTCGTTATTTTATCCACTGAACTCTCACTGCTTTCTCTCCAGAATTCTTGCTCTTTTATCCTCTGAACTCTATCTGTATTTTCTGCTGAACACTCTGTTTTGTCCTCTGAACACTTGCCATGTTATCTCCTGAACTCTACCTGTTTTAACTCCTGAACACACCCTGTTTTATCTCCTGAACTCGCGCTATCCTATCTCCCAAACTCTAGCCGTTTTATCCCTGAACTCACACGGTTTTATCCCATGAATTATGCAGTTTTATGCCCGGTATTCTTGCTGTTTCATCGCCTGAACACTCGCTGTTTTATCCCCTGAACACTCTGTTTTATCTGCTGAACTCTCTCTGTGTTATCTCCTGAACTCTTGCTATTTTATCTTCCAAACTCTTGCTGTTTTATCCCTGAACGCTCACTGTTTTATCCCCTGAACTCTCACTGTTTTATCACATGAATTCTAGCTGTTTTACCCCCTGAATGCTTTCTATTTTATCCCCTGAACTCTTTCTGTTTATAATGAGAACTTTTGCAGTTTTATTTTCTGAACTCTTGCTCTTTTATCTCCTGAATTCTCACTGTTTTTTCTCCTGAACTCTCTCTGCTTTATCTCCTGAACTCTCGCTGTTTCGTCTCCCAAACTCTTGCTGTTTTACCCCTTGAAATCTCGTTATTTTATCCGTTGAAGTCTCACTGTTTTATCCCCAGAATTTTTCTCGTTTTCACTCCTGAACTCTCGCTGTTTTATCCCCTGAACTCTTGCTGTTTTATCCCCTGAACTCTCATTGTTTTATCCGCTGAACACTTTCTGTTTTACCCCCTGAACTCTTGTTCTTATATCCAGAACTTTTGCAGTTTTATTTCCTGAACTCTCGCTGTTTTTTTCTCCTGAACTCTCGTTGTTTTATCTCTTGAACTCTTGCCATTCTATCCCCTGAACTCTCACTGTTTTATCCGCTGAACAATCTCTGTTTATCACCTGAACTCTTGTTTTTATACCCAGAACTTTTACAGTTTTATTTCCTGAACTCTTGCTGTTTTTTTTTCTCCTGAACTCTCTCTGTTTTATCTCTTGTACTCTTGCTGTTTTATCCCCTGAACTCTCGCTGTTTTATCTGCTGAACACGCTCTGTTTTATCTCCTGAGCACTCGTTGCTTTATCCCTGAACTCTCACTGTTTTATCCACAGAATTCTTGCTGTTTGATCCACTGAGCTCTCGCTGTTTTACCTCCTGAATTCTTGTTGTATCATCCCCTGAATTCTGGCTGTTTTATCCCTTGAACTCTCACTGTTTTATCCCCAGAATTCTTTTTGTTTTATCCACTGAACTCATGCTGTTTTATCTGTTGAACTCTCACTGTTTTCTCCCATGAATTCTTGCTTTTTAATCCATTGAATTCTTGTTACTTTATCCGCTGCACTCTCACTGCATTGTCTCCAGAGCTCTATCTGTTTTATCCCCTGAACACTCTCTGTTTCATCCCCTGAACAATCTCTGTTTTATCTCCTGATCTCTTTCTGTTTTATGCCCACTAATCTCACTGTTTTAGCTCCTGAACTCTCAAAGTGTTATCCCCTGAAATCTTGTGGTTTCATTGCTTTAAGTCTCAGTGTTTTATCCCCTGAACACTCTATTTTATCCCCGGACTTCTTGCTGTTTTATCTCCTGAGTTCTCTCTGTTTTATCTCATGAACTCTCACTACTTTAACTCCAGATTCTTACTATGTTATCCCTGAACTCTCACTGTTTTATCCGCTGAACTCTCTGTTTTATCCCCTGAACTCTCAAAGTTTTATCCCCTGAAATCCTGTGGTTTCATTGCCTTAAGTCTCAGTGTTTTATCCCCTGAACACTCTATTTGATCCCTGGAATTCTTGCCATTTTATCACCTGAGTTCTCTCTGTTTTATCTCATGAACTCTCGCTACTTTATCTCCCAGATTCTTACTATGTTGTCCCTGAACTCTCACTGTTTTATCCCCTGAACTCTCACTGTTTAATCCCATTATTTTTTTGCTCTTGTATCCCGGAAATTCTTGCTTTTTTTATCACCTCAACTCTTGTTCTTTTATCCCCTGAATTCATGCTGCTGTTTCTCCTGAGCTCTCTCTGTTTTATTGCCTGAACTCTCGCTATTTTATCTCCCAAACCCTTGCTGCTTTATCCCTGAACTCTCACTTTTATAACCCGGAATACTTGCTGTTTTATCGCCTCAACTCTTGCTGTTTCATCGCCTGAACTCTCACTGTTTTGTCCCCTGAACTTTTGCTGTTTTATCCCCTGAACTGCTGCTGTTTATACTGAGAACTTTTGCGGTTTTATTTCCTGAACTCTCGCTGTTTTTTCTCCTGAACTCTCGGAATTTTATCCATTGAACTCTCTCTGTTTTATCACCAGCATTTTTGCCGTTTTACCTCCTGAACTCTCGTTGTTTTATCTCTTGAACTCTTGCTGTTTTATCCCCAGATTTCTTGCTGTTTTATCCGCTGAACATTCTCTGTTTTATCTCCTGAACTCTCTCTGTTTTATCCCCAGATTTCTTGCTGTTTGATCCACTGAACTCTCGCTGTTTTACCTCCTGAATTTTTGCTGTATCATCCTCTGAACTCTGGCTGCTTTATCCCTTGAAATCTCACTGTTTTATCCCCAGAATTCTTTGTGTTTTATCCACTGAACTCTCGCTGTTTTATCCATTGAACTCTCACTGTTTTATCCCCAGCATTTTTACAGTTTTAACTCCTGAACTCACACTGGTTTATCTCGTTGTATTATCCCCTGAACTCTCGCTGTTTTTTCTCCTGAACAATTCCTGTTTTATCTCCTGATCTCTCGCTACTTTATCTCCCAGATTCTTACTATTTTGCCCATGAACTCTCACTGTTTTGTCCCCTGAACTCTCACTGATTTATCCCGTTAATTTTTGCTGTTTTATCCCCTGAATTCTTGCTGTTTTACCCCCTTAATTCTTGCTGTTTCATCCCCTGAATTCTTCCTGTATCAACTGCTGAACACTCGCTGTTTTATCCACTGAACTCTCATTGCTTTTTCACCTGCATTCTTGCTCTTTTATCCTCTGAACTCCCTCTATATTATCTGCTGAACACTCTGTTTTGTCCTCTGAACACTCGCTGTGTTATCTCCTGGACTCTACCTATTTTATACCCTGAACACTCTCTGTTTTATCTCCTGAACTCGTACTATGTTATCTCCCAAACTCTAGGTGTTTTCTTGTTGTTTTATCCCCTGAACACTCTCTTTTATCTTCTGAATTCTCTCTGTTTCATCTCCTGAACTCTCGCTATTTTATCTCCCAAACTCTTGCTGTTTTATCCCTGGACACTCACTGTTTTATCCCCTGAACGCTCACTGTTTTATCACATAGATTCAAGCTGTTTTACCCCCTGAATGCTTGCCATTTTATCCCCTGAACTCTTGCTGTTTATACTGAGAACTTTTGCAGTTTTATTTCCTGAACTCTCGCTGTTTTACCCCCTGAATTCTTGCTGTATCATTCTCTGAATTCTGGCTGTTTTATCCCTTGAACTCTCACTGTTTTATCCCTTGAATTCTTTTTGTTTTATCGACTGAGCTCTCGCTGTTTAATCCGTTGAACTGTCACTGTTTTATCCCCAGAATTTTTGCAGTTTTAACTCCTGAACTCACGCTGTTTTGTCTCCTGAAAAAACTCTGTTTTATCTCCTGATCTCTCTCTGTTTTACACCCTCTACTTTCACTGTTTTATCTCCTGAACTCTTGCTATTGTATCTCCCAAACTCTTGCTGTTTTATCCCTGAACTCTCACTGTTTTATCTGCTGAACTCTCTCTGTTTTATCCCTGAACTCTCACAGTTTTATCCCCTGAAATCATGTGGTTTCATTGCCTTAAGTCTCAGTGTTTTATCCCCTGAACAATCTATTTTATCCCCTGAATTCTTGGTGTTTTATCTCCTGATTTCTCTCTGTTTTATCTCCTGACCTGTCGCTACTTTATCTCCCAGATTCTTACTATTTTGTCCCTGAATGCTCACTGTTTTTTCCCTTGAACTCTCACTGTTTAATCCCATTAATTTTTGCTGTTGTATCACCTGAATTCTTGCTTTTTTATCACCTCAACTCTTGTTCTTTTATCCCCTGAATTCATGCTGTTTTATCTCCTGAGCTTTCTCTGTTTTCTTTCCTGAACCCTCACTATTTTATCTCCCAAACCCTTGCTGTTTAATCGCTGAACTCTCACTTTTTCAACCCTGCATTCTTGCTGTTTTATCCCCTCAATTCTAGCTGTTTCATCCTCTGAGGTCTTCCTGCATCATCCCCTGAGCACTCACTGTTTTATCCACTGCTTTGTCACCTGAATTCTTGCTCTTTTATCCTCTGGACTCTCTCTGTATTATCTCCTGAACACTCTGCTTTGTTGTCTGTACACTCGCTGAGTTATCTCCTGAAATCTATCTGTTTTATCCCCTGAACACTCTATGGTTTATCTCCTGAACTCGCGCTTTCTTATCTCCCTAACTCTAGCTGTTTTATCCTTGAACTCACACGGTTTTATCCCATGAATTCTTGTTGTTTCATCACCTGAACTCTTGCTGTTTTATCACCTGGATTCTTGCTTTTTTATCCCCTGAACACTCCCTATTTTATCTCCTGAACTCTCGCTGTTTTAGCCCCGAGCTGTCACTGTTTTACCTCCTGAATTCTCACTATTTTATACCCTGAATCTCTCATGCTTTTATCTCTTGAGCTCTCTCTGTTTTATCTACTGAACTCTCTTTGTTTTATCCCCTGAACTCTCACTGTTTTAGCCCCTGAACTCTCACTGTTTTATACCATGAATTCTTGTTGTCTTATCCCCCGAATTCTTGCTGTTTCTTCACTTGAACTCTCGTCGTTTTATCACCTAAATTCTTGCTTTTTTATCCCCTGAACACTCCCTGTTTTATCTCCAGAATTCTCGCTGATTCATCACCTGATCTCTCTCTGTTTTATCTCCTGAACTCTCTTTGTTTTAGCCCCTGAGCTCTCACTGTTTTAACTCCTGAACTCTTGAAATTTTATCCCATGAATCTCTCACTGTTTTATCTCTTGCTCTCTCTCTGTTTTAACTACTGAACTCTGGTTGTTTTATCCCCTGAACTCTCACTGTTTTAACCCCTGAGCTCTCTCTGTTTTATCCACTGAACTCTCACTGTTTTATCCCATGAATTCTTGTTGTCTTATAACCTGAATTCTTGCTGTTTCATCACCTGAACTCTCCCTGTTTTATCTACTGAACTCTCTCTGTTTTATTGCCTGAATTCTTCCAGTTTCATCCCCTGAACCCTTGCTGTTTTTTTTCCCTGAAGTCTTGCTGTTTTATCCCTGGAATTCTTGTTGTTTTGCGGCTGTGTTCTCTCTGTTTAATCTCCTGAACTCTTGCTATTTTATCTCCCAAACTCTTGCTGTTTTATACCTGAACTCTCACTGTTTTCTCCCACGAATTCTTGCTTTTTTAGCCCCTGAATTCTTGTTATTTTATTCCCTGCACTCTCATTGCATTGTCTCCAGGACTCTCTCTGATTTATCCCCTGATATCTCACTGCTTTATCCCCTGAGATCTGACTCTTTTATCCCCTCAATTCTTGCTGATTCATCCCATGAACTCTTGTTGTTTTATCCCCACAATTTCTGCTGTCTTAGCTCCTGAACTCTCACTGGTTTATCTCCCAACGTCTTGCTGTTTTATCCCCTGAATTCTCACATTTTTACCCCTTGCACTCTCACTGTTTTATCCCCTGAATTCTCACTGTTTCTTCTCCGGAACTCTCTCTGCTCTATCTCCTGAACCCTCCCTATACTATCTCCCAACCTCGTGCAGTTTTATCCCCTGAACTCTCGCAGTTTAATCCCTTGAACTCTTACTGTTTTATCCCCAGAATTTCTGCAGTTTTAACTCCTGAACTCTGGCTGTTATATCTGCTGATCTCTTGCTGTCTTATCCCCTGAACTCTCGCTGTTCTATCCCCTGAACTCTCACTGTTTTATCCCAAGAATTCTTGCTGTTTTATCCCCGAATTCTTACTGTTTTGTCCACTGAGCTCTTGTTGTTTTATCACCAGAATTTTTGCAGTTTTATCTCCTGAACTCTCTCTGTTTTACCTCTTGAACTCACGCTGTTTTATCTCCCAAACATTTGCTGTTTTACCCCTGAACTCTCGCTGTTTTATCCCTTAAACTCTGACTGCTTTACCCTCTGAATTCTTGCTCTTTTATCCCCTGAACTCTCGCTGTTTTATCTCCTGATTTCTTGCTGTATAATACCCGTAACTCTCGCTGTTTTATCCCTTGAACGCTCACTGCTTTATCCCCTGACCTCTCGCTGTTTAACCTCCGGAACACACTCTATTCTATCCTCAGAACACTCTGTTTGATCTCCTGAAAACTCTCTGTTTTATCCCCTGAACACTCCCTATTTTATCTCTTGACCTCTCTCCGCTTTTACACCCTGAACACACTCTGCTTTTTCTGCTGAACTCTCTTTGTTTTATCGACTGAACTCTCATTGTTTTACCTCCTCAACTCTCTCTGTTTTATCACCTGAATCTCTCCCTGTTTTATCTCCTGAGCTCTCTTTGTTTTATCTCCTGAACTCTCTTTGTTTTACCCCCTGAAATCTCACTGATTTACCTCCTGAACTCTCTCTATTTTATCCCCTGAATATCTCCCTGTTTTATCTCCTGAGCTCTCTCTGTTTTATCTCCTGAACTCTCGCTATTTTATCTCCAAAGCTCTTGCTGTTTTATACCTGAACTCTCACTGTATTATCTCCGAATTCTTGCTGTTTTATCCCCTGAATTCATTCTGTTTCATCCCCTGAATTCTTGCTGTATCATGCTCTGAACGCTCGTTGTCTTATCCATTGAAGTCACACTGCTTTATCACCTGAATTCTTGCCCTTTTCTTCCCTGAACTCTCGCAGTTTAATTTCTGGAACACTATCTGTTTTGTCCTCTGAACGTTCTCTTTTATCCCCTGAACACTCTCTGATTTATCCCTTGAATTCCTGCTATTTTATGTCCGGAGCTCTTTTTTTTAAACTCCTGAACTCTCGCTATTTTATCTCCCAAACTCGTGCTGTTTTATCCCTGAACTCTCATTGTTTTATCTCCTGATCACACTGTGTCTTGTCCTCTGAACACTGTTTTATCTCCTGAACTCTCAGTCTTTTATCCCCTGAATTCTTGTTGTTTTATCTCCTGAACTCTCGTTAATTTATCTCCCAAATTCTTGCTGTTTTATACCTGAAAAGTCACTGTTTTAACCCCTGAACTCTCACTGTTTTATCGCATAAATTCTAGATGCTTTACCCCCGAATTCTTGATGCTTTATCCCCTGAATTCTTGATGTTTTATCTCCTGAACTTTTGCTGTTTATACCCAGAAATTTTGCAGTTTTATTTCCTGAAATCTCAATGTTTTATCTCCTGAACCCTCACTGATTTTTCTCCCTTGAACACTTACTGTTTTATCCCCAGAATTTCTGCAGTTTTAAATCCTGAACTCTCGCTGTTTTATCTGCTGAGCTCTTGCTGTCTTATCCCCTGACCTCTCGCTGTTTTATCCCCTGAACTCTCATGTTTCATCCCATGACTTCTTGCTGTTTTATCGCCTCAATTCTTGCTGTTTTGTCCCCTGAACTTTTGCTGTTTTATCCCAAGAATTTTTGCAGTTTTATCTCCTGAACTTCCTCTCTTTTATATCCTGAACTCTCGCTGTTTTATCTCCTGAACTCTTGCTAGTTTATCCCCTGAACTCTCCCTGTTTTATCCCCTGAATTCTTGTTGTTTTATCCCCTGAACTCTTGCTGTTTTATCTCCTGAATTCTTGCAGTATAATCCCCGTAACTCTTGCTGTTTGATCCGTTGAACTCTCACTGCTTTAACCCCTGAATTCTTGCTGTTTTATCCCCTGAACTCTCCCTGTTTTATCTCCGGAACACTCTCTGTTTCATTCTCAAAACACTCTGTTTGATCTCCTGAAAACACTCTGTTTTATCCCCTGAACAATCCCTATTTTATCTCTTGACCTCTCCCCCTTTTACCCTCTGAACACTCTCTGCTTTTCCTGCTGAACTCTTTATTTGTTTTATCCCCTGAATCTCTCGCTGTTTTATCTCCTGAGCTCTCTCTGTTTTATCTCCCGAACTCTAATTGTTTCATCCCCTGAACTCTCATTGTTTTATCTCTTGACCTCTCTTTGTTTTATCCCGTGAATCTCTTGCTGTTTAATCTCCTGAACTCTTGCTCTTTTATCTCCTGAGCTCTCTCTGTTTTATCTCCTGACCTTTCTATTTTATCCCCTGAGTTCTTGCTGTTTTAGCCCATGAACTCTCGCGGTTTTATCCCTGAAAACTTCACTGTTTTATCCCCTGATTTCTTGCTGTTTTATCCCCTGAATACTCTGTTTTGTCCTCTGAATTCTTGCTGTTGTATCCCCTGCAATCGTGTTGATTTATCTCCAGAATTTTGGAAGTTTTATCTCCTGAACCCTTGCTGCTTTATCTCCTGAACTCTTACTGTTTTATCTCCTGAACTCTCTCTCTTTCAGCTCGTGAAACTCCCGCAGTTTTATCTCCTGAGTTCTCTCTGTTTTATCTCCTGAACTCTCGCTATATTATCTCCCAAACTCTTGCTGTTTTAACCCTGAACTCTCACTGTTTTATCCCCGAACTTGTTCTGTTTTATCCCCTGAACGCCCACTGTTTTATCCCCTGAATTCCTGTTGTTTTATCCCCTGAAACCATGCTGTTTCATCACCTGATCTCTCACTGTTTTATCACCTGAATTCTTGCGTTTTTATCCACTGAACAGTCCCTATTTTATCTCCTGAACTCTCCCTGTTTTATCACCTGAACTGTCTCTGTTTTATATCCTGAATTCTCTTTGATTTTTTTTCTGAAAAGCTCTCACTGTTTTAGCTCCTGAACTCTCTTTGTTTTATCCACTGAACTCTCACTGTTTTATCCCATGAATTCTATCTGTTTCATCACCTGAACTCTCGCTGTTGTATCACCTGAATTCTTGCTTTTTTATCACCTGAACACTCCCTGTTTTATCTCCTGAAGTCTCGCTGCTTCATCACCTGATCTCTTTCTGTTTTATCTCCTGAAATCTCTTTGGTTTAGCCCCTGAGCTGTCACTGTTTTAAATCATGAACTCTTGCTAATTTATCCTATGAATCTCTCACTGTTTTATCTCTTGATCTCTCTCTTTGTAATCTACTGAACTCTCTTTGTTTTATCCCCTGAACTCTCACTGTTTTAGCCCTGAGCTCCCTCTGTTTTAATCCACTGAACTCTCAATGTTTTATCCCATGAATTCTTGTTGTCTTATAACCTGAATTCTTGCTGTTTCATCACCTGAACTCTCCCTGTTTTATCTACTGAACTTTCCCTGTTTTATTGCCTGAATTCTTCCAATTTCATCCCCTGAACCCTCATTGTTTTATCCCATGAAGTCTTGCTGTTTTATCCCCTGAATTCTCACATTTTTACCCCTTGAACTCTCACTGTTTTATCCCCTGAATTCTCACAGTTTCTTCTCCTGAACTCTCTCTGCTCTATCTCCTGAACCCACCCTATACTATCTCACAAACCCGTGCAGTTTTATCCCCTAAACTCTCGCTGTTTTATCCCTTGAAGGCTTACTGTTTTATCCCCAGAATTTCTGCAGTTTTAACTCCTGAACTCTGGCTGTTATATCTGCTGATCTCTTGCTGTCTTATCCCCTGAACTCTCGCTGTTCTATCCCCTGAACTCTCACTGTTTTATCCCAAGAATTCTTGCTCTTTTATCCCCTGAGTTCTTATTGTTTTGTCCCCTGAGCTCTTGTTGTTTTATCACCAGAATTTTTGCAGTTTTATCTCCTGAACTCTCTCTGTTTTATCTCCTGAACTCTCGCTGTTTTATCTCCCAAACATTTGCTGTTTTACCCCTGAACTCTCCCTGTTTTATCCCTTAAACTCTGACTGCTTTATCCTCTGAATTCTTGCTCTTTTATCCCCTGAACTCTCGCTGTTTTATCTCCTGATTTCTTGCTGTATAATACCCGTAACTCTCGCTGTTTTGTCCCTTGAATGCTCACTGCTTTTTCCCCTGACCTCTCGCTGTTTAACCTCCGGAACACACTCTATTCTATCCTCAGAACACTCTGTTTGATCTCCTGAACACTCCCTATTTTATCTCTTGACCTCTCTCCGCTTTTACACCCTGAACACACTCTGCTTTTTCTGCTGAACTCTCTTTGTTTTATCGACTGAACTCTCATTGTTTTACCTCCTCAACTCTCTCCGTTTTATTGCCTGAATCTCTCCCTGTTTTATCTCCTGAGTTCTCTTTGTTTTATCTCCTGAACTCTCTTTGTTTTATCCCCTGAAATCTCACTGTTTTACCTCCTGAACTCTCTCTGTTGTATCCCCTGAATATCTCCCTGTTTTATCTCCTGAACTCTCGCTGTTTTATCTCCAAAACCCTCGCTGTTTTATACCTGAACTCTCACTGTTTTAATCCCAAATTCTTGCTGTTTTATCCCCTGAATTCTTGCTGTTTCATCCCCTGAATTCTTGCTGTATCATGCTCTGAACACTCACTGTCTTATCCATTGAAGTTACACTGCTTTATCACCTGAATTCTTGCCCTTTTATTCCCTGAACTCTCGCAGTTTAATCTGTGGAACACTCTCTGCTTTGTCCTCTGAATACTCTCTTTTATCCCCTGAACACTCTTTGATTTATCCCTTGAATTCTTGCTATTTTATGTGGGGAGCTCTTTTTTTTAAACTCCTGAACTCTCGCTATTTTATCTCCCAAACTTGTGCTATTTTATCCCTGAACTCTCATTGTTTTATCTCCTGATCACTCTGTGTCTTGTCCTCTGAACATTCTGTTTTATCGCCTGAACTCTCACTCTTTTATCCCTTGAATTCTTGCTGTTTTATCTGCTGAACTTTCTCTGTTTTATCTTCTGAACTCTCGGTAATTTGTCTCCCAAACTCTTGCTGTTTTATTCCTGAATGGTCACTGGTTTATCCTCTGAACTCTCACTGTTTTATCGCATGAATTCTAGATGTTTTCCCACTGAATTCTTGCTGCTTTATCCCCTGAATGCTTGCTGTTTTATCTGCTGAACTCTTGTTGTTTATACCCAGAAATTTTGCAGTTTTATTTCCTGAACTCTCTCTGCTTTATCTCCTGGACTCTCGCTATTTTATCTCCCAAACTCTCACAGTTTTATCCCGTAGACTTTCACTATTTTATCCCTTGAACTCTCACTGTTTTATCCCGAGAATTTCTGCATTTTTAACTCTTGAACTCTCGCTGTTTTATCTGCTGAACTCTTGCTGTCTTATCCCCTGAACTCTCGCTGTTTTATCCCCTGAACTCTCATGTTTCATCCCATGACGTCTTGCTGTTTTATCCCCTGAATTCTTGCTGTTTTGTCCCCTGTACTCTTGCTGTTTTATCCCATGAACTTTTGCTGATTTGGCTCCTGACTTCTTGCTGTATAATCCCCGTAACTCTCGTTGTTTTATCCCTTGAACTCTCACTGTTTTAATCCCTGAATTCTTGCTCTTTCATCCCCTGTACTCTCCCTGTTTTATCTACGGAACACTCTCCATTTCATTCTCAAAACACTCTGTTTGATCTCCTGAAAACTCTCTGTTTTATCCCCTGAACACTCCCTATTTTATCTCTTGACCTCTCCCCCCTTTTAACCTCTGAACACTCTCTGCTTTTCCTTTTGAACTCTGTTTTATCCCCTAAACCCTCACTGCTTTACCTGCTAAACGTTCTCTGTTTTATCCCCTGAATCTCTCGCTGTATTATCTCCTGAGCTCTCTCTGTTTTATCTCCTGAACTCTCACTATTCTATCTCCCAAACTCTTGTTTTATCTCTTAACCTCTCACTGTTTTATCCACTGAATTCTTGCTGTTTTATGCCCTGTACTCTTGTTGTTTTATCCCAAGCATTTTTGCTGTTTAATCTATTGAACTCTTATGTTTTTATCTCCTGAATTCTCTCTCTTTCAACCCGTGAAACTCCTGCTGTTTTATCTCCTGAGTTCTCTCTGTTTTATCTCCTGAACTCTCGCTATTTTATCTCCCGAAATCTTGCTGTTTTAACCCAGACCTCTAACTGTTTTATCCTCGAACTGACTCTTTTAATCCATTGAACGCCTACTGTTTTATCTCCTGAATTCTTGTTGTTTTATCCCCTGAATTCTTGTTGTTTCATCACCTGATCTCTCACCCTTTTATCACCTGAATTCGTGCTTTTTTATCCCCTGAACACTCCCTATTTTATCTCCTGAACTCTCCCTGTTATATCGCCTGAACATTCTCTGTTTTATCTCCTGAACTCTTTTTGTTTTATCCGCTGAGCTCTCACTGTTTTACCTCCTGAACTCTCTTTGTTTTAGCCCCTAAATACTCTGTTTTATCCACTGAACTCTCACTGTTTTATCCCATGAGTTCTTGTTGTCTTATCCCCTGAATTCTTGCTGTTCCATCACCTGAACTCTCCCTGTTTTAGCACCTGAATTTTTCCGGTTTCATCCCCTGATCCCGGGCTATTTTATCCACTGACACGTTCACTATTTTATCTCTTGAGCTCTCTTTGTTTTATCCGCTGAATTCTCACTGTTTTAGCCCTTGAATTCTCTGTTTTATCCACTGAATTCTCAATCTTTTATCCCATGAATTCTTGTTGTCTTATACCCTGAATTCTTGCTGTTTCATCACCTGAACTCTCGCTGTTTTATGTACTGAACTCTCCCTGTTTTGGCGCCTGACTTCTTCCAGTTTCATCCCCTGAACTCTCACTATTTTATCTCCCAAACTCTTGCTATTTTACATCCTGAACTCTCGGTGCTTTATCTCCTGAAGTCTCTCTGTTTTATCCCCTGATCACTCTCTGTTTTATCCCCTGATATCTCACTGTTTTATCCCCTGAACTCTGACTCATTTATCCCCTCAATTCTTGCTGATTCATCCCCTGACCTCTTGTTCTTATATCCCCATGATTTTAGTAGTTTTAGCTCCTGAACTCTCGCTGTTTTATCTCCCAAACTCTTGCTGTTTTATCCCCTGAATTCTCGCCATTTACCCCTTGAACTTTCACTGTTTTATCCCCTGAATTCTCACTGTTTTTTTCTCCTGAACTCTCTCTGTTTTATCTGCTGAACTCTTGCTGTCTTATCCTCTGAACTCTCATTATTTCATCCCATGAATTCTTGTTGTTTTATCCCCTGAATTTTTGTTGTTTTAACCCCTGAATTCTTGCTGTTTCACCACCTGAATTCTTGCAGTTTTATCCCCTGAAGTCTCATTGTTTCATCCCATGAATTCTTGCTGTTTTATCCCCTGAATTCTTGTTGATTTATCCCCTGAATTCTTGTTGATTTACCCCCTGAATTCTTGTTGTTTCATCACCTGAACTCCCTGTTTTATCATCTGAATACTCTCTGTTTTATCTCCAAACTCTCCTTGTTTTATCCCCAGAGTTCTGCAGTCTCCTGAAGTCTCGCTATTTTATCCAATGAATCTTTCACTGTTTTATCTCTTGAGCTCTCTCTGTTTTATCTCCTGAACTCTCTTTGTTTAATCCCCTGAACTCTCACTGTTTTAGCTACTGAATTCTCTGTTTTATCCACTGAACTCTTACTGTTTTATCCCATGAATTCTTGTTGTCATATCCCCTGAAATTTTGCTGTTTCATCACCTGAACTCTGGCTGTTTTATCTACTGAACTCTCCCTGTTTTAGCGCCTGAATTCTTCCAGTTTCATCCCATGAAACCTCGCTGTCTTATCCCGTGAAGTCTCGCTGTTTTATGCCCTGAATTCTTGTTGTTTTTGCGCCTGCATTCTCTCTGTTTAATCTCCTGAACTCTCGCTATTTTATCTCCAAAACTCTGCTCTTTTATCCCTGATCTCGCATTGTTTGCTCCAAAAGTTCTTGCTCTTTTATACCCTGAATTCTTGCTATTTTAATCCCAGAACTCTTGCTGCATTATCACCCAAACTCTTGCTATTTTACAACCTGAACTCACGCTGCTTTATCTCCTGACCTCTCTCTTTCATCTCCTGATCACTCTCTGTTTTATATCGTGACATTTCACTCCTTTATCCCCTGAACTCTGACTCTTTTATCCCCTCAATTCTGGCTGATTCATCCCCTGAATTCTCGGTGTTTTTCCCCTTGAACTCTCATTGATTTATCCCATGAATTATCAATGTTTATTGTCCTGAACTCTTTCTGCTTTATCTCCTGAACCCTCGCTATTTTATCTCCAGAACTCTCGCAGTTTAATCCTGTAAATTCTCGTTGTTTTATCTCTTGAACTCTCAATGTTTTATACCCAGAACTTCTGCCGTTTTAACTCCTGAACTCACGCTGTTTTATCTGCTGCACTCTTGCTGTCTTATCCCCTGAACTCTCGCTGTTTTATACCCTGAACTCTCGTTGTTTCATCCCATGAATTCTTGCTGTTTTATCCCCTGAATTTTGTGTAGTTTTATCACATGAACTATCTCTATTTCATATCCTGAACTCTCGCTGTTTTATCTCACAAACTCTTGTAATTTTATCCCCTGAACTCTCCCTGTTTTAGTCCTTAAACTCTGTTTTTTATCCCTCGAATTCTTGCTGTTTTATCCATGAACTCTCATTTATTTTTTATCTCCTGTATTCTTGCTGTATAATCCCTGTAACTCTCGCTGTTTTATCCCCTGAACTCTCACTGCTTTATCCCCTGAATTCTTGCTCTTTTATCGCCTGAACTCTTGCTGTTTTATAGCCGGAACACTCTCTGTTTTATCCTCAGAAAACTCTGTTTGATCTCCTGAAAACACCCTGTTTTATCCCCTGAACACTCCCTATTGTATCTCTTGACCACTCCCCCCTTTTACCCCCTGAACAATCTCTGCTTTTCCTGCAGAACTCTTCATGTTTTATCCCTTAAGCTCTTACAGTTTTACCTCCTAAACCCTCTCTGTTTTATCCCCTGAATCTCTCGCTGATTTATCTCCTGAGCTTTCTCTGTTTTATCTCCTGAACTCTAGCTATTTTATCTCCCAATCTCTTGCTGTTTAAACCCTAAACTCTCCCTGTTTTATCCCCAACCTCCCTCTGTTTTATCCCCTGAACTAGTAGTGTTTTATCCCCGGAATTCTTGTTGTTTCATCACCTGAACTCTCGTTGTTTTATCTCCTGAAACACTGCCTGTTTTGTCTGCTGAACACACTGTTTTATCTCCTGCCACGCTCTGTTTTATCCACTGAACACTCACCATTTTACCTCCTGAACTCTCCTGTTTTATCCCCTGAACACACTCTGTTTTATCTCATGAACTCTCTCTTTGTTATCAGCTGATCTCTCAATGTTTTATCTCCTGAACACTCTATTTTATCCTTTGAATCTCTTGCTGTTTTATCTCCCGACCTCTCTCTGTTTTATCTCCTGAACTCTGATTATTTTAACTCCCAAACCCTTGCTGTTTTATCCCTGAAATCTCTCTGTTTTATCTCCTGAACACACTCTGCTTTATCTCCTGAACACTTGCTGCTTTATCTCTTGAACTCTCTCCGTTTTATCCACTCAGCACTCTGCTTTACCCCCTGAAATCTCGCTGTTTTATCCCCTGAGTTCTTGCTGGTTTTTCCCCTGTGCTCTTGGTGTTTTAACCCTAGCATTTTTGCAGTTTAATCTCCGGAACTCTAGCAGTTCTATCTCCTGAACTCTCTCTGTTTTATCTCATAAACTCTGGCTGCTTTATCCCCTGAACACTCGTTGCTTTATCCCCTGAAGTCTTGCTGTTTTATCACCTGAATTCTTGTTGATTTTGCTCCTGAGTTCTCTCTGTTTGATCTCCTGAACGCTCGCTACTTTATCTCACAAATTCTTCCTGTTTTTTCCCTGAACTCTCAATGTTTTCTCCCATGAATTCTTGCTATTTTAACCCCTGAATTCTTTCCATTTTATCCCCTGAACTCTCGCTGCATTATAACCAGAACTCTCCCTGTTTTATCCCCTGAACACTCTCTGTTTTATCCCCTGATATCTCACTGCTTTACCCCCTGAACTCTGACTCTTTTATCCCCTCAATTGTTGCTGATCATCCCCTGAAAACTTATAGTATTGCAGTTTTATCTCCTGAACCCTCTGTTTTATCCACTTTACCCTCCCTGTTTTATCTACTGAATTGTCCCTGTTTAATCCCCTGCACATTCTCTTTTTATCTCATGAACTGTCTCTGTTTTATCCCCCAAACTCTCACTGTTTTATCTGCTAAACACTCTGCTTTATCCCATCAATTCGTGTTGTTTTTTCTTCTGAGCTCTCCCTGTTTTATCTCCTGAAATCTCGCTATTTTATCGCCCAAGCTCTTGCTGCTTTCTCTCTGAACTCTCGCTGCTTTAACCCTTGAACTCTCACAGTTTTATCCACTCAGCACTCTGTTTTATCCCCTGAAATCTTGCTGTTTTATCTCTTAACCTCTCACTGTTTTATCCCCTGAATTCTTGCTGTTTTATCCCCTGAACTCTTGTTGTGTTATCCCGAGCATTTTTGCAGCTTTATCACCTGAACTCTAACATTTCCATCTCCTGAACTCTCAGTTTTATCTCAGAAACCCCTGATGTTTTATCCCCTGAACTCTCGTGGTTTTATCCCTGGAACTCACACTGTTTTATCTGCTGAACACTCTCAATTTTACCTCCTGAACTCTCCCTGTTTTATCCCCTGAACACTCTCTGTTTTATCTCATGAACTCTCTCTGTTTTATCAGCTAAACTCTCACCATTTTATCTACTGAACACTCTCTGTTTTATCTCCTGAACTCTCACTATTTTATCTCCAAAACCATTGCTTTTTTATCCCGGAACTCTCTCTGTTTTAACTACTGAACAGTCTCTTTTTTATCTCCTGAACACTTGTTGTTTCCTCCCCTGAACTCTCATTGTTTTATCTCCTGAACTCTCTCTGTTTTATCCCCTGAATCTCTTACTGTTTAATCCCCCAAACTCTCGCTATTTTATCCCCTGAACTCTCGCAGTTTTATCCCATCAACTCTCGCTGTTTCATCCCTTGAATTCTTGCTGTTTTAGCCTCTGAACTCTTGTTGTTTTATCCCGAGAATTTCGGTAGTTTTATCTCCTGAACTCTCGCTGTTTTATCTCCTGAACTCTCGCTATTTTATCTCCCAAACTCTTGCTGTTTTAAACCCTGAACTCTATCTGTTTTATGTACTGAACACTCTCTGTTTTATCCCCTGAACAACTCTGTTTTATCCCCTGATATCTCACTGCTTTATCCCCTGAACTCTGACTCTTTTATCCCCTCAATTGTTGCTGATCATCCCATGAACTCATAGTTTTATCCTCATGATTTTTGCAGTTTTATCTCCTGTACCCTCTGTTTTATCCACTTTACCCTCCCTATTTTATCTACTGAATTCTCCCTGTTTACTCCCCTGCACATTCTCTTTTTATCTCATGAGCTCTCTCTGTTTTATCCCCCAAACGCTCACTGTTTTATCTCCTAAACACTCTGCTTTATCCCATCAATTCGTGTTGTTTTATCTTCTGAGCTCTCCCTGTTTTATCTCATGAACTCTCGTTATTTTATCTCCCAAGATCTTGCTGTTTTATCACTGAACTCTCGCTGCTTTAACCCTTGAACTCTCACAGTTTTATCCCCAGAATTTTTGCATTTTCCCTACTCTGAACTAACACTGTTTTACCTCCTGAACTCTTGCTGCTTTATCCCCTGAACTCTCTCTGTTTTATCCACTCAGCACTCTGTTTTACCCCCTGAAATCTTGCTGTTTTATTTCTTAACCTCTCACTGTATTATCCCCTGAATTCTTGCTGTTTTATCCCCTGAAACTCTTGTTGTGTTATCCCCAGCATTTTTGCAGTTTTATCACCTGAGTTCTAACATTTCCATCTCCTGAACTCTCGCTGTTTTATCTCAGAAACCCCTGATGTTTTATCCCCTGAACTCTCATGGTTTTATCCCTGGAACTCACACTGTATTATCTGCTGAACACTCTCAATTTTACCTCCTGAACCCTCGCTATTTTATTTCCTGAATCTTTCACTGTTTTATCTCTTCAGCTCTCTCTGTTTTATCCCCTGAACTCTCACTGTTTTAGCCCCTGAATTCTCTGTTTTATCCACTGAACTCTCAATCTTTTATCCCATGAATTCTTGTTGTCTTATCCCCTGAATTCTTGCTGTTTCATCACCTGAATTCTCGCTGTTGTATCTACTGAACTCTACTAGTTTTAGCGCCTGAATTATTCTGGTTTCATCCCCTGAACTCTCGCTATCTTATCTCCCAAACTCTTACTGTTTTATCCCTGAACTCTGAATGTTTTCTCCCATGCATTTTTGCCCTTTTATCCCCTGAACTCTGGCTGCATTATCTCCCAAACTCTTGCTACTTAACATCCTGAACTCTCGGTGCTTTATCTCCTGACCTCTTTCTGTTTTATCCCCTCATCACTCTCTTTTTTTATCCCCTGATATCTCACTGTTTTATCTCCTGAACTCTGCTCTTTTATCCCCTCAATTCTTGCTGATTCATCCACTGACCTCTTGTTGTTATATCCCCACAAATTTTGCAGTTTTAGCTGCTGAACTCTCGCTGTTTTATCTCTCAAACTCTTGCTGTTTTATCCCCTGAATTCTCGCCGTTTACCACTTGAAATCTCACTGTTTTATCCCCTGAATTCTCACTGTTTTTTTTCTCCTGAACTCTCTCTGGTTTATCTCCTGAATTCTTGCTGTTTCATCACCTGAACTCTCGCTGTTTTATCACGTGAATTCTTGGTATTTTATCCCGTGAACACTCCCTATTTTATCTCCTAAACTCTCCCTGTTTAATCATCTGAACTCTCTCTGTTTTATCTCCTGAACTCTTTTTGTTTTATCCCCTGAGCTCTCACTGTTTTACCTCCTGAACTCTCGCTATTTTATCCCCTGAATCTTTCACTGTTTTATCTCTTGAGCTCTCTCTGATTTATCTCCTGAACTCTCTTTGTTTTATCCCCTGAACTCTCACTGTTTTAGCCCCTGAATCCTCTGCTTTATCCACTGAACTCTCGCTGCTTTATCCCTTGAATTCTTGTTGTCTTATCCCCTGAATTCTTGCTGTTTCATCACCTGAACTCTCGCTGTTTTATCTACTGAACTCTCCCTGCTTTAGCGCCTGAATTCGTCCAGTTTCATGCCCTGAACCCATGCTGTTTTATCCCCTGAAGTCTTGTTGTTTTTGCTCCTGTGGTCTTTCTGTTTAATCTCCTGAACTCTCGCTATTTTATCTCCCATACTCTGCTCTTTTATCCCTGAATTTCCATTGCTTGCTCCCATGGATTCTTGCTCCTTTATCCCCTGAATTATTGCTATTTTATCCCCTGAACGCTCGCTGCATTATCTCCCAAACTCTTGCTAATTTACAACCTGAACTCTCACTGTTTTATCTCCTGACCACTCCATGTTTCATCTCCTGATCACTCTCTGTTTTATATCCTGATATCTCACTGCTTTATCCCCTGAACTCTGACTCTATTATCCCCTCAATTCTGGCTGATTCATCCCCTGAATTCTCGCCGTTTTACCCCTTGAACTCTCACTGTTTTATCCCATGAATTATCACTGTATTATCTCCTGAACTCTCTCTGCTTTACCTCCTGAATTCTCGCAATTTCATCTCCTGAACTCTCGCAGTTTAATCACGTAAACGCTCGCTAGTTTTATCTCTTGAAATCTCCCTGTTTTATCCCAAGAATTTCTGCAGTTTTAACACCTGAACTCTCGCTGTTTTATCTGCTGAACTCTTGCTGTCTTATCCCCTGAGCTCTCGCTGTTTTATACCCTGAACTCTCATTGTTTCATCCCATGAATTCTTGCTGTTTTATCCCCTGAATTCTTGATGTTTTCTCCCCTGAATTCTTGCTGTTTTATCCCCAGAATTTTTGCAGTTTTATCACATGAATTATCTCTATTTTATATCCTGAACTCTCGCTGTTTTATCTCCCAAACTCTTGCTGTTTTATCCCCTGAACTCTCCCTGTTTTAGTCCTTAAACTCTGTGTTTTATCCCTCGAATTCTTGCTGTTTTATCCCCTGAACTCTGTTTTTTTTTATCTCCTGTATTCTTGCTGTATAATCCCCATAACTCTCGGTGTTTTATCCCTTGAACTGTCACTGCTTTAACCCCTGAATTCTTGCTCTTTTATCCCCTGAACTCTTGCTGTTTTATATCTGGAACACTCTCTGTTTCATCCTCAGAACACTCTGTTTGATCTCCTGAAAACACCCTGTTTTATCCCCTGAACACTCCCTATTGTATCTCTTGACCTCTCCACCCTTTTACCCCCTGAACATTCTCTGCTTTTCCTGCTGAACTCTCCTTGTTTTATCCCCTAAGCGCTTACAGTTTTACCTCCTAAACTCTCTCTGTTTTGTCACCTGAATCTCTCGCTGATTTATCTCCTGAGCATTCTCTGTTTTATCTCCTGAACTCTTGCTGCTTTATCTCCTGAACTCTTACTGTTTTATCTCCTGAAGTCTCTCTCTTTCAACACGTGAAACTCCCGCTGTTTTATCTCCTGAGTTCTCTCTGTTTTATCTCCTGAACTCTCGTTATTTTATCTCCAGAACTCTTGCTGTTTTAACCCAGACCTCTCACTCTTTCATCCCCGAACTGACTCTTTTTTATCCCCTGAATGCCCACTATTTTATCCCCTGAATTCTTGTTTTTTTATCTCCTGAATTCTTGCTGTTTCATCACCTGATCTCTCACTGTTTTATCACCTGAATTCTTGCTTTTTTATCCCCTGATCACTCCCTATTTTATCTCCTGAATTCTCCCTGATTTATCACCTCAACTCTCTGTTTTAACTCCTGAATTCTCTTTGTTTTATCCGCTCAGCTATCACTGTTTTACCTCCTGAACTCCCTTTGTTTTATCCCTTGAACTCTCAATATTTTAACCCTTAAATTCCTTATTTTATCCACTGAACCCTCGCTATTTTATTCCCTGAATTTTTCACTGTTTTATCTCTTCAGCTCTCTCTGTTTTATCTCCTGAACTCTCTTTTCTTTATCCCCTGAACTCTCACTGTTTTAGCCCCTGAATTCTCTGTTTTATCCACTGAACTCTCAATCTTTTATCCCATGCATTCTTGTTGTCTTATCCCCTGAATTCTTCCAATTTCATCCCCTGAACTCTCGCTATTTTAACTCCCAAACTCTTACTGTTTTATCAGTGAACTTTGAATGTTTTCTCCCATGAATTCTTGGCCTTTTATCCCCTGACCTCTGGCTGCATAATCTCCCAAACTCTTGCTATTTTACATCCTGAACTCTCGGTGCTTTATCTCCTGACCTCTCTCTGTTTTATCCAATGATCACTCTCTGTTTTATCCCCTGATATCTCATTGTTTTATCCCCTGAACTCTGACTGTTTTATCCCCTCAATTCTTGCTGATTCATCCACTGACCTCTTGTTGTTATATCCCCACAATTTTTGCAGTTTTAGCTTCTGAACTCTCGCTGTTTTATCTCCCAAACGCATGCTGTTTTATCCCCTGAATTCTCGCTGTTTACCCCTTGAACTCTCATTGTTTTATCCCCTGAATTCTCACTGTTTTTTTCTCCTGAACTCTCTCTGGTTTATCTCCTGATTTCTTGCTGTTTGATCACCTGAACTCTCGCAGTTTTATCCCCTGAAATCTCATTGTTTCATCCCATGAATTCTTGTTGTTTTATCCCCTGGATTCTTGCTGTTTCATCACCTGAACTCTCACTGTTTTATCACCTGAGTTCTTGTTTTTTTATCCTGTGAACACTCCCTATGTTATCTCCTAAACTCTCCCTGTTTTATCATCTGAACTCTCTCTGTTTTATCTCCAAACTCTCCTTGTTTTATCCCCTGAGTTCTGACTGTTTTACCTCCAGAACTCTCGCTATTTTATCCCCTGAACCTTTCAATGTTTTATCTCTTGAGCTCTCTCTGATTTATCTCCTGAACTCTCTTTGTTTTACCCCTGAACTCCCATTGTTTTAGCCCCTGAATACTCTGCTTTATTCACTGATCTCTCACTGTTTTATCCCTTGAATTCTTGTTGTCTTATCCCCTGAATTCTTGCTGTCTCATCAACTGAACTCTCGCTGTTTTATCTACTGAACTCTCCGTGTTTTAGCGCCTGAATTCTTCCAGTTTCATCCCCTGAACCCTCATAGTTTTATCCCCTGAGGTCTTGCTGTTTTATTCCCAGAATTCTTGTTGTTTTTGCTCCTGAGTTCTCACATTTAATCTCCTGAACTCTCGCTATTTTATCTCCCAAACTCTGCTCTTTAATGCCTGAACTTCCATTATTTGCTCCCATGGATTCTTGCTCTTTTATCCCCTGAATGCTTGCTCTTTTATCCCCTGGACTCTCGCTGCATTATCTCCCAAACTCTTGCTATTTTTCAACCTGAACTCTCGCTGCTTTATCTCCTGACCTCTCCATGTTTCATCTCCTGATCACTCTCTGTTTTATATCCTGATATCTCACTGCTTTATCCCCTGAAGTCTGACTCTATTATCCCCTCAACTCTGGCTGATTCATCCCCTGAATTCTCACCATTTTACCCCTTGAACTCTCACTGTTTTATCCCATGAATTATCACTTTATTTTCTCCTGAACTCTCTCTGCTTTACCTCCTGAACTCTCACTATTTTATCTCCTGAACTCTTGCAGTTTAATCACGTAAACCCTCGCTGTTTTATCCCTTGAACTCTCCCTGTTTGATCCCAAGAATTTCTGCAGTTTTAACACCTGAACTCTCGCTGTTTTATCTGCTGAACTCTTGCTGTCTTATCCCCTGAACTCTCGCTGTTTTATACCCTGCACTCTCATTGTTTCATCCCATGAATTCTTGCTGTTTTATCCCCTGAATTCTTGATGTTTTCTCCCCTGAACTCTTGCTGTTTTATCTCCCAAACACTTGCTGTTTTATCCCCTGAACTCTCCCTATTTTATTCCTTAAATTCTCAGTGTTTTATCCCCTGACCTCTTGCTGTTTTATCCCCTGAACTCTTGCTTTTTTATCTCCTGTATTCTTGCTGTATAATCCCCATAACTCTCGCTGTTTTATCCCTTGAACTATCACTGCTTCAACCCCTGAATTCTTGCTCTTTTATCCTCTGAACTCTTGCTGTTTTATATCCAGAACACTCTCTGTTTCATCCTCAAAACACTGTTTGATCTCCTGAAAATACTTTGTTTTATCCCCTGAACACTCCCTATTCTATCTCTTGACCTCTCGCCCCCTTTTTCCCACTGAACGCTCTCTGCTTTTCCTGCTGAACTCTCTTTGTTTTACCCCCTAAACTCTTACTGTTTTACCTCCTGAACTCTCTTTGTCTTATCCCCTGAACTCTCACTGTTTTAGCCCCTGAATTCTCTGTTTTATCCACTGAACTCTCACTGTTTTATCCCATGAATTCTTGTTCTCTTATCCCCTATATTCTTGCTGTTTTATCACCTGAACTCTGGCTGTTTTATCTACTGAACTCTCCCTGTTTTAGCGCCTGAATTCTTCCAGGTTCATCCCCTGAACCCTCGCTATCTTATCCCCTGAATCTTTCACTGTTTTATCTCTTCAGCTCTCTCTGTTTGATCTCCTGAACTCTTTGTTTTATTCCCTGAACTCTCACTGTTTTAGCCCCTGAATTCTTTGTTTTATCTACTGAACTGTCAAACTTTTATCCCATGAATTCTTGTTGTCTTATTCCCTGAATTCTTGTTCTTTCATCACCTGAACTTTCGCTGTTTTATCTACTGAACTCTCCTTGTTTTAGCGCCTGAATTCTTCCAGTTTCAACCAATGAACTCTCGCTATTTTATCTCCCAAACTCTTGCTGTTTTATCCCTGAACTCTGAATGTTTCCTCCCATGAATTCTTCCTCTTTTATCCCCTGAACTCTCGCTGCATTATCTCCCAAACTCTTGCTTTTTTTACATGCTGAACTCTCGGTGCTTTATCTCCTGACCTCTCTCTGTTTTATCCCCTGATCATTCTCTGTTTCATCCCCTGATAACTCACTGTTTTATCCCCTGAACTCTGACTCTTTTATCCCCTCAATTCTTGCTGATTCATCCCCTGACCTCTTGTTGTTATATCCCCACGATTTTTGCAGTTTTAGTTCCTGAACTCTCGCTGTTTTATCTCCAAACTCTTGCTGTTTTAACCCCTGAATTCTCGCCGTTTACCACTTGAACTCTCATTGTTTTATCCCCTGAATTCTCACTGTTTTTTTCTCCTGAACTCTCTCTGATTTATCTCCTGAATTCTTGCTGCTTCATCACCGGAACCCTTGCAGTTTTATCACCTGATATCTCATTGTTTCATCCCATGAATTCTTGCTGTTTTATCCCCTGAATTTTTGTTGTTTTATCCCTTGTATTCTTGCTGTTTCATCACCTGAACTCTCGCTGTTTTATCTACTGAACTCTCCTAGTTTTAGTGCCTGAATGCTTCCAGTTTCATCCCCTGAACTCTCTCTATTTTATCTCCCAAACTCTTACTGTTTTATCCCTGAACTCTGAATGTTTTCTCCCATGAATTCTTGCCCTTTTATCCCTTGAACTCTGGCTGCATTATCTCCCAAACTCTTGCTATTTAACATCCTGAACTCTCGGTGCTTTATCTCCTGACGTCTCTCTGTTTTATCCCATGATCACTCTCTGTTTTATCCCTTAAAAAACACTGTTTTATCCCCTGAACTCTGACTCTTTTATCCCCTCAATTCTTGCTGATTCATCCACTGACCTCATGTTGTTATATCCCCACGATTTTTGCAGTTTTAGCTCCTGAACAATCGCTGTTTTATCTCCCAAACTCTTGCTGTTTTATCCCCTGAATTCTCATCATTTACCATTTGAACTCTCACTGTTTTATCCCCTGAATTCTCACTGTTTTTTGTCTCCTGAACTCTCTCTGGTTTATCTCCTGAATTTTTGCTGTTTCATCACCTGAGCTGTCGCAGTTTTATCCCCTGAAATCTCATTGTTTCAACCCCTGAATTCTTGTTGTTTTATCCCCTGGATTCTTGCTGTTTCATCACCTGAACTCTCACTGTTTTATCATCTGAATTCTTGCTATTTTATCCCGTGAACACTCTCTATTTTATCTCCTAAACTCTCCCTGTTTTATCATCTGAACTCTCTCTGTTTTATCTCCAAACTCTCCTTGTTTTATCCCCTGAGTTCTGACTGTTTTACCTCCGGAACTCTCGCTATTTTATCCCCTGAATCTTTCACTGTTTTAACTCTTGAGCTCTCTCTGATTTATCTCCTGAACTCTCTTTGTTTTATCCCCTGAACTCTCACTGTTTTAGCCCCTGAATCTTCTGCTTTATCAACTGAACTCTCACTGTTTTATCGCTTGAATTCTTGTTGTCTTATCCCCTGAATTCTTGCTGTTTCATCACCTGAACTCTCGCTGTTTTATCTACTGAACTCTCCCTGCTTTAGTGCCTGAATTCGTCCAGTTTCATCCCCTGAACCTACTCTGTTTTATCCCCTGAAGTCTTGTTGTTTTTGTGCTTGTGGTCTTTCTGTTTAATCTCCTGAACTCTCGCTATTTTATCTCCCATACTCTGCTCTTTTATCCCTGAACTTCCCATGAATTCTTGCTCTTTTATCCCCTGAATTCTAGTTATTTTATCCCCTGAACGCTCGCTGCATTATCTCCCAAACTCTTGCTAATTTACAACCTGAACTCTCGCTGTTTCATCTCCTGATCACTCTCTGTTTTATATCCTAATATCCCACTGCTTTATCCCCTGAACTCTGAGTCTATTATCCCCTCAATTCTGGCTGATTCATCCCCTGAATTCTCACCATTTTACTCTCACTGTTTTATCCCATGAATTATCACTGTATTTTCTCCTGAACTCTCTCTGCATTACCTCCTGAACTTTCGCTATTTTATCTTCTGAACTCTCGCAGTTTAAGCCCGTAAACTCTCACTGTTTTATACCTTGAACTCTCCCTGTTTTATCCCAAGAATTTCTGCAGTTTTAACACCTGAACTCTCGCTGTTTTATCTGCTGAACTCTTGCTGTCTTATCCCCTGAGCTCTCACTGTTTTATATCTTGAACTCTCATTGTTTCATCCCATGAATTCTTGCTGTATTTTCCCCAGAATTCTTGATGTTTTCTCCGCTGAACTCTTGCTATTTTATCCCCATAATTTTTGCAGTTTTATCACATGAACTATCTCTATTTTATATCCTGAACTCTCGCTGTTTTATCTCCCAAATTCTTGCTGTTTAATCCCCTGAACTCTCCCTGTTTTAGTCCTTAAACTCTGTGTTTTATCCCTTGTATTCTTGCTGTATAATCCCCGTAACTCTCGTTGTTTTATCCCTTGAACTGTCACTGCTTAACCCCTGAATTCTTGCTCTTTTATCGCCTGAACTCTTGCTGTTTTATATCCGGAACACTCTCTGTTTCATCCTCAGAACACTCTGTTTGATCTCCTGAAAGCACCCTGTTTTATCCCCTGAACACTCCCTATTGTATCTCTTGACCTCTCCCCCCCCCCTTTTACCCCCTGAACACTCTCTGCTTTTCCTGCTGAACTCTCCTTGTTTTATCCCCTAAGCTCTTACAGTTTTACCTCCTAAACTCTCTCTGTTTTGTCACCTGAATCTCTCGCTGATTTATCTCCTGAGCATTCTCTGTTTTATCTCCTGAACTCTCGCTATTTTATCTCCCAATCTCTTGCTGTTTTAACCCTAAACTCTGACTCTTTTATCCCCAAACTCCCTCTGTTTTATCCGCTGAACTCCCACTGTTTTATCCCCTGAATTGTTGTTGTTTTATCCCCTGAATTCTTGTTGTTTCATCACCTGAACTCTCGTTGTTTTATCTCCTGAACACTTGCTGTTTTCTCTGCTGAACACTCTGTTTTATCTCCTGACCACGCTCTGTTTTATCCACTGAACACTCTCCATTTTACCCCCTGAACTTTCCCTGTTTTATCCCGTGAACACGGTCTGTTTTATCTCATGAACACGCTGTTTTATCCTCTGAATCTCTTGTTGTTTTATCTCGCGACCTCTCTCTGTTTTATCTCCTGAACTCTCGTTATTTTAACTCCCAAACTCTTGCTGTTTTATCCCTGAAATCGCTCTGTTTTATCTCTTGAACTCTCTCTGTTTTATCCACTCAGCACTCTGCTTTACCCCCTGACATCGTGCTGTTTTATCCCCTGAACTCTTGTTGGTTTATCCCCTGTACTCTTGTTGTTTTATCCCTAGCATTTTTGCAGTTTAATCTCCGGAACGCTAGCAGTTCTATCTCCTGAACTCTCGCTGTTTTATCTCATAAACTCTGGCTGCTTTATCCCCTGATCCTTCGATGTTTTATCCCCTGAAGTCTTGCTGTTTTATCACCTGAATTCCTGTTGTTTTTGCTCCTGAGTTCTCTCTGTTTAATCTCCTGAACTCTCGTTATTTTATCTCACAAAATCTCGCTGTTTTATCCCTGAACTCTCACTGTTTTCTCCCATGAATTCTTGCTCTTTTATCCCCTGAATTCTTGCTATTTTATCCCCTGAACTCTTGCTGCATTATCTCCATAACTCTCTCTGTTTTATCCCCAGAACATCTCTGTTTTATCTTCTGATATCTCACTGCTTTATCCCCTGAACTCTGACTCTTTTGTCCCCTCAATTGTTGCTGATCATACCCTGAACTCTTAGTTTTATCCTCACGATTTTTGCAGTTATATTTCCTGAACACTCTGTTTTATCCCCTGTACCCTCCCTGTTTTATCTACTGAATTGTCCCTGTTTAATCCCCTGCACATTCTCTTTTTTTCTCATGAACTCTCTCTGTTTTATTTCCTAAACACTCTGCTTTATCCCATCAATTCGTGTTGTTTTATCTTCTGAGCTCTCCCTGTTTTATCTCCTGAACTCTCGCTATTTTATCTCCCAAGCTCTTGCTGTTTTCTCCTCTGAACTCTCGCTGCTTTACCCCTTGAACTCGCACAGTTTTATCCCCAGAATTTTTGCATTTTTCTCCTCTGAACTTTCCCTGTTTTACCTCCTGAACTCTCGCTGCTTTATTCCCTGAACTCTCCGTTTTATCCACTCAGCAATCTGTTTTACCCCTTGAAATCTTGCTGTTTTATCTCTTAACCTCTCACTGTTTTATCCGCTGGATTCTTGCTGTTTTATCCCCTGAACTCTTGTTGCTTTATCCCGAGCATTTTTGCAGTTTTATCACCTGAACTCTCGCTGTTTTATCACAAAACCCCTGATGTTTTATCCCCTGAACTCTCGTGGTTTTATCCCTGGAACTCTCTCTGTTTTATCTGCTGAACACTCTCAATTTTACCTCCTGAACAATCATTTTTTGTTCCCCTGAACACTCTCTGTTTTATCTCCTGAACTCTCTCTGTTTTTTCCCCTGAATCTCTTACTGTGTAATCCCCCGAATTCTCGCTATTTTATCCCCTGAACTCTTGCAGTTTTATCCCATTAACTCTCGTTGTTTCATCCCCTGAATTCTTGCTGTTTTGTCCCCTGAACTCTTGTTGATTTATCCCGAGAATTTTTGTAGTTTTATCTCCTGAACTCTCGCTGTTTCATCCCCCAAACTCTTGCTGTTTTATCCCTGTACTCTATCTGTTTTATGTACTGAACACTCTCTGTTTTATACCCTGAACGCTCTCTGTTTTATCTCTTGAACTCTTGTTGTTTCATCCCCTGAACTCCCGTTGCTATATCTCCTGAACACTCTCTGTTTTATCCCGTGAATCTCTTGCTGTTTAATCCCCTGAACTCATGCGCTTTTATCCCCTGAACACTCTCAGTTTTATCTCCGAAACACTTGTTGTTTCATCCCCTGAACTTTTGCTGTTTTATCTCCTGAACTCTCTTTGTTTTATCCCCTGAATCTCTTGCTGTTTAATCCCCTGAACTCTTGCTGTTTTATCTCCTGAGCTCTCTCATTTTTATCTCCACACCTTTCTATTTTATCCCCTGAATTATTGCTGCTTTATCCACTGAATTATTGCTGTTTCATTACCTGAATTTTCCCTATTTTATCCCCTGACCTCTCGCTGTTTTATCCCATGAACTCTAGGAGTTTTATCCCCTGAATTCTTGTTGTTTTATCCCCTGAACTCTTGTTGTTTTATCCCGAGATTTTTTGTAGTTTTATCTCCTAAACTCTCGCTGTTTTATGTCCTACACTCTCGCTATTTTATCTCCCAAACTCTTGAAGTTTTATCCCTGAACTCTATCTGTTTTATCTACTGAACACTCTCTGTTTTAGCCCCTGAACACTCTCTGTTTTATCTCCTGAACTCTTGTTGTTTCATCCCCTGAACTCTTGTTGTTTTATCTCTTGAACTGTCTTTCTTTTATCCCGCGAATCTCTTGCTGTTTAATCTCCTGAACTCTTGCTCTTTTATCTCCTGCGCTCTCTCTTTTTTATCTGCTGCACTTTCTATTTTATCCCCTGAATTCTTGATGTTTTAGCCCATGACCTCTCGCGGTTTTATCCCTGGAAACTTCACTGTTTCATCCCCTGAATTCTTGCTGTTTTATCCCCTGAATTCTTGCTGTTGTATCCCCTGCAATCGTGTTCATTTATCTCCAGAATTTTGGAAGTTTTATCTCCTGAACCCTTGCTGCTTTATATCTTGAACTTTTACTGTTTTATCTCCTGATCTCCTGAGTTCTCTGTTTTATCTCCTGAACTCTTGCTATTTTAATTCCCAAACTCTTGCTGGTTTAACCCAGACCTCTCACTGTTTTATCCCCGAACTGACTCTTTTTTATCCCCTGAACGCCCACTGTTTTATCCCCTGAATTCCTGTTGTTTTATCCCATGAATTCCTGCTGTTTCATCACCTGATCTCTAACTGTTTTATCACCTGAAATCTTGCATTTTTATCCCCTGAACAGTCCCTATTTTATCTCCTGAACTCTCCCTGTTTTATCACCTGATCTCTCTCTGCTTTATATCCAGAATTCTCTTTGATTTTTTTAGGAAAAGCTCTCACTGTTTTAGCTCCTGAACTCTCTTTGTTTTATCCACTGAACTCTCACTGTTTTATCCGATGAATTCTATCCGTTTCATCACCTGAACTCTCTCTGTTTTATCTCCTGAACTCTCTTGTTTTAGCCCCTGAGCTCTCACTGTTTTAAATCATGAATTCTTGCTATTTTATCCCATGAATCTCTCACTGTTTTATCTCTTGATCTCTCTCTGTTTTATCTACTGAACTCTCTTTGTTTTATCCCCTGAACTCTCACTGTTTTAGCCCCTGAGCTCTCTCTGTTTTATCCACTGAAATCCCACTGTTTTATACCATGAATTCTTTTTGTCTTATAACCTGAATTCTTGCTGTTTCATCACCTGAACTCTCCCTGTTTTATCTACTGAACTCTCTCTGTTTTATTGCCTGAATTCTTCCAGTTTCATTACCGAACCCTCGTTGTTTTATCCCCTGAAGTCTTGCTGTTTTATCCACAGAATTCTTGTTGTTTTTGCGGCTGTGTTCTCTCTGTTTAATCTCCTGAACTCTTGCTATTTTGTCTCCCAAACCCTTGTTGTTTTACACCTGAACTTTCACTGTTTTCTCCCACGAATTCTTGCTTTTTTAGCCCCTGAATTCTTGTTATTTTATCCCCTGCACTCTCATTGCATTGTCTCCAGGACTCTCTCTGATTTATCCCCTGATATCTCATTGCTTTATCCCCTGATCTCTGACTCTTTTATCCCCTCAATTCTTGCTGAATCATCCCATGAACTCTTGTTGTTTTATCCCCACGATTTCTGCTGTCTTAGCTCCTGAACTCTCACTGTTTTATCTCCCAACGTCTTGCTGTTTTATCCCCTGAATTCTCGCATTTTTACCCCTTGAACTCTTACTGTTTTATCCCCTGAATTCTCACTGTTTCTTCTCCTGAACTCTCTCTGCTCTATCTCCTGAACCCTCCCTATACTATCTCACAAACTCGTGCAGTTTTATCCCCTGAACTCTCGCTGTTTTATCCCTTGAAGGCATACTGTTTTATCCCCAGAATTTCTGCAGTTTTAACTCCTGAACTCTGGCTGTTATATCTGCTGATCTCTTGCTGTCTTATCCCCTGAACTCTCGCTGTTCTATCCCCTGAATTCTCACTGTTTTATCCCAAGAATTCTTGCTGTTTTATCCCCTGAATTCTTACTGTTTTGTTCCCTGAGCTCTTGTTGTTTTATCCCCAGAATTTTTGCAGTTTTATCTCCTGAACTCTCTCTGTTTTATCTCCTGAACTCTCGCTGTTTTATCTCCCAAACATTTGCTGTTTTACCCCTGAACGCTCCCTGTTTTATCCCTTAAACTCTGACTGCTTTATCCTCTGAATTCTTGCTCTTTTATCCCCTGAACTCTCGCTGTTTTATCTCCTGATTTCTTGCTGTATAATACCCGTAACTCTCGCTGTTTTATCCCTTGAATGCTCACTGCTTTTTCCCCTGACCTCTCACTGTTTAACCTCTGGAACGCACTCTGTTCTATCCTCAGAACACTCTGTCTGATCCCCTGAAAACTCTCTGTTTTATAGCCTGAACACTCCTTATTTTATCTCTTGACCTCTCTCCGCTTTTACACCCTGAACACACTCTGCTTTTTCTGCTGAACTGTCTTTGTTTTGTCCACTGAACTCTCATTGTTTTACCTCCTCAACTCTCTCTGTTTTATCGCCTGAATCTCTCCCTGCTTTATCTCCTGAATCTCTTTGTTTTATCTCCTGAACTCTCTTTGTTTTATCCCCTGAACTCTCACTGTTTTAGCTCCTGAACACTCTCTGTTTTATCCCCTGAATATCTCTCTGTTTTATCTCCTGAGCTCTCTCTGTTTTATCTCCTGAACTCTCGCTGTTTTATCTCCAAAACCCTTACTGTTTTATACCTGAGCTTTCACTCTTTTAATCCCGTATTCTTGCTGTTTAATCCCCTGAATTCTTGCTGTTTCATCCCCTGAATTCTTGCTGTATCACGCTCTGAATGCTCGCTGTCTTATCCATTGGATACACACTGCTTTATCACCTGAATTCTTGCCCTTTTATTCCCTGAACTCTCGCAGTTTAATCTATGGAACACTGTCTGTTATGTCCTCTGAATACTCTCTTTTATCCCCTGAACACTCTTTGATTTATCCCTTGAATTCTTGCTATTTTATGTCCGGAGCTCTTTTTTTTAAACTCCTGAACTCTCGCTATTTTATCTCCCAAACGCGTGCTGTTTTATCCCTGAACTCTCGTTGTTTGATCTCCTGATCACTCTGTGTCTTGTCCTCTGAACACTCTGTTTTATCTCCTGAACTCTCACTCTTTTATCCCCTGAATTTTTGCTGTTTTTTCTGCTGAACTTTCTCTGTTTTATCTCCTGAACTCTCGGTAATTTATCTCCCAAACTCTTGCTGTTTTATCCCTGAATGGTCACTGTTTTATCCTCTGAACTCTCACTGTTTTATCGCATGAATTCTAGATGTTTTCCCACTGAATTCTTGCTGCTTTATCCCCTGAATGCTTGCTGATTTTTCTGCTGAACTCTTGCTGTTTATACCCAGAAATTTTGCAGTTTTATTTCCTGAACTCTCTCTGCTTTATCTCCTGGACTCTCGCTATTTTATCTCCCAAACTCTCACAGTTTTATCCCGTAGACTCTCACCGTTTTATCCCTTGAACTCTCACTGTTTTATCCCGAGAATTTCTGCATTTTTAACTCTTGAACTCTCGCTGTTTTATCTGCTGAACTCTTGCTGTCTTATCCCCTGAACTCTTGCTGTTTTATCCCCTGAACTCTCATGTTTCATCCCATGACGTCTTGCTGTTTTATCCCCTGAATTCTTGCTGTTTTGTCCCCTGAACTCTTGATGCTTTATCCCCAGAATTATTGCAGTTTTATCTCCTGAACTATTTCTATTTTAAATCCTGAACTCTTGCTGTTTTATCTCCCAAACTCTTGCTGTTTTATCCCATGAACTTTTGCTGTTTTATCTCCTGAATTCTTGTTGTATAATCCCCGTAAATCTTGCTGTTTTATCCCTTGAACTCTCACTGCTTTAACCCCTGAATTCTTGCTCTTTCATCCCCTGAACTCTCCCTGTTTTATCTACGGAACACTCTCTGTTTCATTCTCAAAACACTCTGTTTGATCTCCTGAAAACTCTCTGTTTTATCCCCTGAACACTCCCTATTTTATCTCTTGACCTCTCCTCCCTTTTACCCTCGGAACACTCTCTGTTTTTCCTTTTGAACTCTCTTTGTTTTATCCCCTAAACCCTCACTGCTTTACCTCCTGAACGTTCTCTGTTTTATCCCCTGAATCTCTCGCTGTATTATCTCCTGAGTTCTCTCTGTTTTATCTCCTGAACTCTCACTATTCCATCTCCCAAACTCTTGCTGTTTTATCCCCGAACTCCCTCTGTTTTATCCCATGAAATCCCATTGTTTTATCCCCTGAATTGTTGTTGTTTTATCCCCTGAATTCTTGCTGCTTCATCACCTGAACTCTCGCTGTTTTATCTCCTGAACACTCCCTGTATTGTCCTCTGAACTCTTTGTTTTAACTCCTGACCACATTCTGTTTTATCTGCTGAACTGCCTCCATTTTACCTCCTGAACTCTCCCTGTTTTAACCCCTGAACACGCTCTGTTTTATCTCATGAACTCTTTCTTTGTTATCAGCTGATTTTTCACAGTTTTATCTCCTGAACACTCTGTTTTATCCCCTGAATGTCTTGCTGTTTTATCTCTGGACCTCTCTCTGTTTTATCTCCTGAACTCTCGTTATTTTAACTCCCAAACCCTTGCTGTATTATTCCTGAAATCTCTCTGTTTTATCTCCTGAACACACTCTGCTTTATCTCCTTAACTCTCGCTGCTTTATCTCTAGAACTTTCTCTGTTTTATCCACTCAGCACTCTGCTTTACCCCCTGAAATCATGCTGTTTTATCTCTTAACCTCTCACTGTTTTATCCCCTGAATTCTTGCTGTTTTATCCCCTGTACTCTTGTTGTTTTATCCCTAGCATTTTTGCTGTTTAATCTATTGAACTCTTACTTTTTTTTCTCCTGAATTCTCTCTCTTTCAACCCGTGAAACTCCTGCTGTTTTATCTCCTGAGTTCTCTCTGTTTTATCTCCTGAACTCTCGCTATTTTATCTCCCGAACTCTTGCTGTTTTAACCCAGACCTCTAACTGTTTTATCCTCGAACTGACTCTTTTTATCCCCTGAACGCCTACTGTTTTATCCCCTGAATTCTTGTTTTATCCCCTGAATTCTTGTTGTTTCATCACCTGATCTCTCATTGTTTTATCACCTGAATTCTTGCATGTTTATCCCCTGAACACTCCCTATTTTATCTCCTGAACTCTCCCTGATTTATCACCTGAACTCTCTCTATTTTACCTCCTGAACTCTCTTTGTTTTGTCCCCTGAACTCTCACTGTTTTAGCCCCTGAATACTCTGTTTTATCCACTGAACTCTCACTGTTTTATCCCATGAATTCTTGTTGTCTTATCCCCTGAATTCTTGTTGTTTCATCACCTGAGCTCTCACTGTTTTATCTACTGAACTCTCCCTGTTTTAGTACCTGAATGCTTCCGGTTTCATCCCCTGAACCCGCACTATTTTATCCCCTGAAACTTTCACTGTTTTATCTCTTGAGCTCTCTTTGTTTTATCCGCTGAACTCTCACTGTTTTAGCCCTTGAATTCTCTGTTTTATCGAGTGAATTCTCAATCTTTTATCCCATAAATTCTTGTTGTCTTATCCCCTGAATTGTTGCTGTTTCATCACCTGAACTCTCGCTGTTTTATGTACTGAACTCACCCTGTTTTGGTGCCTGACTTCTTCCAGTTTCATCCCCTGAACTCTCACTATTTTATCTCCCAAACTCTTGCTATTTTACTTCCTAAACTCTCGGTGCTTTATCTCCTGACCTCTCTATGTTTTATCCCCTGATCACTCTCCGTTTTATCCCATGATATCTCACTGTTTTATCCCCTGAACTCTGACTATTTTATCCCGTCAATTCCTGCTGATTCATCCCCTGACCTCTTGTTGTTATAACCCCACGATTTTAGAAGTTTTAGCTCCTGAACTCTCGCTGTTTTATCTCCCAAACTCTTGCTGTTTTATCCCTGAATTCTCGCCGTTTACCCCTTGAACTCTCACTGTTTTATCCCCTGAATTCTCACTGTTTTTTTCTCCTGAACTCTCTCTGTTTTATCACTTGAACTCATGCTATTTTATCTCCCAAACTCTCGCAGTTTTACCCGTTGAACTCTCACTGTTTTATCTCGAGAATTTCGGCAGTTTTAACTCCTGAACTCTCGCTGTATTATCTGCTGAACTCTTGCTGTCTTATCCCCTGAACTCTCATTATTTCATCCCATGAATTCTTGCTGTTTTATCGCCTGAATTTTTGTTGTTTTAACCCCTGAATTCTTGCTGTTTCACCAACTGAACTCTCACAGTTTTATCCCCTGAAGTCTCATTGTTTCATCCCATGAATTCTTGCTGTTTTATCCCCTGAATTCTTGTTGATTTATCCCCTGAATTCTTTCTCTTTCATCACGTGAACTCTCCCTGTTTTATCATCTGAACTATCTCTGTTTTATCTCCAAACTCTCCTTGTTTTAACCCCAGAGTTCTGAAGTCTCCTGAAGTCTCGCTATTTTATCCAATGAACCTTTCAGTGTTTTATCTCTTGAGCTCTCTCTGTTTTATCTCCTGAATTCTCTTTGGTTAATCCCCTGAACTCTCACTGTTTTAGCCACTGAATTCAATGTTTTATCCACTGAACTCTTACTGTTTTATCCCATGAATTCTTGTTGTCATATCCCCTGAAATTTTGCTGTTTCATCACCTGAACTCTGGCTGTTTTATCTACTGAACTCTCCCTGTTTTAGCGCCTGAATTCTTTCAGTTTCATCCCATGAACCCTCGCTGTTTTATCCCCTGAAGTCTTGCTGTTTTATTCCCTGAATTCTTGTTGTTTTTGCGCCTGCATTCTCTCTGTTTAATCTCCTGAACTCTCGCTATTTTATCTCCAAAACTCTGCTCTTTTATCTCTGAACTCGCATTGTTTGCTCCAAAAGTTCTTACTCTTTTATACCCTGAATTCTTGCTATTTTAATCCCAGAACTCTTGCTGCATTATCACCCAAACTCTTGCCATTTTACAACCTGAACTCTTACTGCTTTATCTCCTGACCTCTCTGTTTCATCTCCTGATCACCCTCTCTTTTATATCGTGACATTTCACTCCTTTATCCCCTGAACTCTGATTCTTTTATCCCCTCAATTCTGGCTGATTCATCCCCTGAATTCTCGGCATTTTTTCCCTTGAACTCTCACTGATTTATCCCATGAATTATCAATGTGTTTTTGCCTGAACTCTCTCTGCTTTATCTCCTGAACCCTCGCTATTTTATCTCCAGAACTCTCGCAGTTTAATCCGGTAAACTCTCGGTGTTTTATCCCTTGAACTTTCAGTGTTTCATACCCAGAATTTCTGCAGTTTTAACTCCTGATCTCACGCGGTTTTATCTGCTGAACTCTTGCTGTCTTATCCCCTGAACTCTTGCTGTTTTATACCCTGAACTCTCATTGTTTCATCCCATGGATTCTTGATGTTTTATCCCCTGAATTTTTTGCAGTTTTATCACATGAACTATCTCTATTTCATATCCTGAACTCTCGCTGTTTTATCTCCCAAACTCTTGCTATTTTATCCCCTGAACTCTCCCTGTTTTAGTCCTTAAACTCTGTGTTTTATCCCTCGAATTCTTGCTGTTTTATCCCCTGAACTCTCGTTTATTTTTTATCTCCTGTATTCTTGATGTATAATCCCTGAAACTCTCACTGTTTTATCCCTTGAACTCTCACTGCTTTAACCCCTGAATTCTTGCTCCTTTATCCCCTGAACTCTTGCTGTTTTATATCCGGAACTCTCTCTGTTTCATCCTCAGAACACTCTGTTTGATCGCCTGAAAACACCCTGTTTTATTCCCTGAACACTCCCTATTGTATTTCTTGACCTCTCCCCACTTTTACCCCCTGAACACTCTCTGCTCTTCCTGCAGAACTCTTCATGTTTAACCCTTAAGCTCTTACAGTTTTGCCTCCTAAACCCTCTCTGTTTTATCCCCTGAATCTCTTGCTCATTTATCTCCTGAGCTTTCACTGTTTTATCTCCAGAACTCTAGCTATTTTATCTCCCAATATCTTGCTGTTTAAACCTAAACTCTCCCTGTTTTATCCCCGACCTCCCTCTGTTTTATCCCATGATCTACCATTGTTTCATCCCCTGAACTCTCGTTGTTTTACCTCCTGAACTCTCCCTGTTTTATCCCCTGAACACATTCTGTTTTATGTAATGAACTATCTCTTTGTTATCAGCTGATCTCTCAATGTTTTATCTCCTGAACACTCTATTTTATCCTTTGAATCTCTTGCTGTTTTATCTCCCGACCTCTCTCTGTTTTATCTCCTGAACTCTCGTTATTTTAACTCCCAAACCCATGCTTTTTTATCCCTGAAATCTCTCTGTTTTATCTTCTGAACACACTCTGCTTTATCTCCTGAACTCTTGCTGCTTTATCTCCTGAACTCTCACTGTATTATCCACTTAGCAGTCTGCTTTACCCCCTGAAAACTCGTTGTTTTATCCCCTGAGTTCTTGCTGGTATTTCCCCTGTGCTCTTGTTGTTTTATCCCTAGCATTTTTGCAGTTTAATCTTCAGAACTCTAGCAGTTCTATCTCCTGAACTCTCACTGTTTTATCTCATAAACTCTGCCTGCTTTATCCCCTGAACACTCGCTGTTTTATCCCCTGAAGTCTTGCTGTTTTATCACCTGAATTCTTGTTGATTTTGCTCCTGAGTTCTCTCTGTTTAATCTCCTGAACGATCGCTATTTTATCTCACAAATTCTTCCTGTTTTATCCCTGAACTCTCAATGTTTTCTCCCATGAATTCTTGCGATTTTATCCCCTGAATTCTTGTTATTTTATCCCCTGCACTCTCGCTGCATTATAACCAGAACTCTCTCTTTTATATCCCCTGAACATCTCTGTTTTATCCCCTGATATCTCACTGCTTTATCCCCTGAACTCTGACTCTTTTGTCCCCTCAATTGTTACTTATCATCCCCTGAACTCTTATAGTTTTATCCTCATGATTTTTGCAGTTTTATCTCCTGAACACTCTGATTTAT